>NC_134494.1:5040186-5225186 GCF_040206685.1 Ascaphus truei
TGGGAGTTAAATATTGGTAAATCGTGGAGATAATACCTTTTGTGAAGGACTGGTGCAGACACTACTTTTCATAAAGAGTTAGATCATGGGATTTATGTGGTTTATAGCTAGATTGGATATAGTGCCTGACCTGGAGAAATCTGAAAAACTCAGATGAGGGAATATCGTAACTTGTTTGTAATAACCTAGGTGAAGGGACATTCCCATTAATAAGAATATCATTGACTCTTGAAAGACCTTTTTGGATCCAAGGGTTGGACTGTTGGTTACTCGTGTAAAAGGGCTGGGAGTGGTCCGTGAACAGAGGTTGCATAAGGGAAGGGAGGCTGGTTAGTTGGAACCTGGATTTAAGAGAATCCCAGAAATTACAGGCAAAAGATAACACCGGGTTCTTATAGATCTCGGCTGGTCTAGATTTTCTGTTGAGCCAGAGGCGGTTCTTAATTTCAGATGGGGAGCATATCAGATTTCCTAGTTCAACCCATCAAGACATGCTATTTTATAGTGGGATGAGTGAGCTTCGAACCAGTGAGGAGAGGTAACAAACCACCAAACAATTGTTTACCAATTGAAATTTACAAATGCACAACCTTGCAGAGGGGGGGGGGTGTGTGTGTGTGTGTGTGTGTGTGTGTGTGTGTGTGTGTGTGTGTGTGTGTGTGTGTGTGTGTATGCACCATACAACACCCATACACTACTGCATACTAATATCATACTACACACACGGCTGTAAACTTATATACACACATATACCAGCGGTGCGCAAACTGGGGGGCGCAAGATTATTTAGGGGGGGTGCGGGCTGCGTGCAGGGAAACCTGGAGGTGGGCAGAACTGTGAACGGGCGGGTAGGAAGCTCCGTGCTGAGGCTGCTTCTCTGCTCTGTGTCTTGCAGAGGGGGTGGGGCTTCTCTCTGCACGCAGACAAGCCCTCCTTCTCTTGCTGTCTGTTTCCCACCCCAGTTTTCAGCAGCATGGTGGGATCGGAGCATGCCCCCCCCCCCCCAGGTGAAAGTGTGTGACTTATGATTATGATTGTGTGTGTTTTTTGTGTCTGTGTTGGTTGTGATTGAGTGTGTGTGTTGGTTGTGATTGATTGTGTGTTGTGATTGAGTGTGTGTGTGTGATTGAATGCAGTGGTGCGCAAACTGGGGGGGGGCAATGGTGCGCAAGATTATTTAGGGTGGCGCAGGCGGCGTGCAGCGAAACCTGGGTGCGCGGGCCAGCAGATGCTGTGCGCGAGCGGCCAAGAAGATGTGCGTGGGCGGCCAAATAGGATAGGTGGTGGCCACGTGATGGTGTGTGTGTGTGTGTGTGTGTGTGCGCACGCGCGGGGGCTTTGGAGGTACAGGGTGGAGCATGCCCGAGCGCAGGGAATTCTAACGCCCCTCCTTCCGGTGTCTGCCCTGAAATAGCGCTGTGGTCCTGCTCTCCTCTGCTGGCAATGGAACGACAGTCCTACAAGGGTTTGAGTGTTTTTACTTTTATTTTATTGCACGGTGAAGTTTACATATATTTATCCTTTTTTTATGTTCTCACTGTTATTTGCACATAGATATAGTGTTTGAGCGCCATCTAGTGTCTTTCGTATGTAGCTCCTCTGCTGGCAACCTGCTTCGCTGCGATCCTCTGCAAGTGAAAGGGTCGGCTGCACTATATCAATCATACTATGAATGTACAGAAATAATGTAAAAAATAAGTGAAAACACAACATTGAAAACAGAAAAAAAAAAAAAAAATCTGTAGGTAGGCGTTTGGATGACACTGGGGATAGCAAGCTAAAGAGCAGGGAGGGGAAGAAAAAAAGAGAGGGAAGGGAGGTAGCAAAGAGGTGGATGAATGCCCCCCCAAAAGTATTGCCTTTATGCACGTACGATCTCCCAAGCTTGGCGCTTGGGGAGACAAACAAAATTGACTTTGAAGCGCGCTCAGCAGCAGTCAATACACACACACACACAAAAATAGCCCCGATCCATGCTTGCAAAATTATGCAGGACACCCTGTGCTCATGCTTCGAGTTGGTGATGTCACCGCTCTCAGCGGCAGCATGGACGCAGCCTAATTTTGCAAGCGCGAGCTGTTTAAATATGTAAGTATTTAGATATATTTGTATTTACATTGTATACTGTTTAATAAAGGGTTTTTTTTTCATGTGATTTTGATTATATCAGGCAGGGGGGGCCTGAGAAATTTTATGGATGAAAAGGGGGGCTCGGCGTAAAAAGTTTGCTCACCCCTGAATATACAATACTGTATATTCGATACCACAAATATACTACTGCATGCTTATGCATATTGTACTGCACACACTACTGTATATTTGAATATACACTACTGCATACTCCCATACACCATACTGCACACATACTACTGTATACTTGTACATACTACTGTATATGATATTTGTACAATTCATGATATTTGTGCTCATATCGGCACAGGGAAGTCCGAGAGCTTGGTGCGGTCAAGTCAGTGATAGAATAGACAGAATTGTTAGGGAGGCCACTGAGTAGGTTACTTGAGTATAGAGTGATTAAGAAGAGATTTTTCACTCGCGCTGCAAAGAAACAAATCTTCAGGAACATGAGACATATCAACTTGTGTCTCTTGCTCTGCACAGTGATATTTATTACTTTCTCAATATGTAGGATTATATTGTTGTGAAGAAGCATGGGGAGCATGTCACAGACCGCAGCAGTCCCTGTGTGCCAGAAGGATTCTGCAGGGCCCAGAGACCCATCATGGAGAATCCAACTAACTCACTGATATTTGAGAGAAACATGGACAAGAAGCTGATATCTGAGAAGATCCTGGAACACACAAACAAGATCATTCACCTGCTGACTGGAGAGGTGAGGGCTGCTAGACAGTGTTAGGATTTACCATGTTTATATCTTCTGTCAGTCTTTTCTTGAGCAAACGTTCTATCTGTATTTTCCTCTCTACCTTGTTCACCTGGCTTCCCATACGGAAAAGGTTCGTATAGGACCGATTGATATGTCTGTATACTGAGTGGGGGATTCCCTGTGTTTCAGGTGCCTATAAAGTGTGATGATGTTGCTGTCTATTTATCCATGGAGGAGTGGGAGTATTTAGAAGGACACAAGGAGCTTTTCAAGGATGTGATGATGGAGAATCGCCAGACCTTCAGTTCACTGGGTAAAATGAGATTTCCTGTCATTCTAATAGAGATGTCGGTCCTTGTATTGTATTGTATTGTATGTCTTTATTTATATAGCGCCATTAGTGTACATAGCGCTTCACAGTAGTAATACATGTGGTAATCAAATAAATAACAGATAATATAAGTAACAGATCATGGGAATAAGTGCTTTAGACATAAAAGTAACATTTCGTAAGAGGAGTCCCTGCCCCGAGGAGCTTACAGTCTAATTGGTAGGTAGAACGTACAGAGACAGTAGGAGGGAGTTCTGGTAAGTGCGTCTGCAGGGGGCCAATCTTTATGTATCCTGTGTTCAGAATATCCACAGTGCTATTCATATGCTTCTTTAAGCAAGTGTGTCTTAAGGTGGGTCTTAAAGGTGGATAGAGAGGGTGCTAGTCGGGTACTGAGGGGAAGGGCATTCCAGAGGTGTGGGGCAGTCAGTGAAAAAGGTTTAAGGCGGGAGAGGGCTTTAGATACAAAGGGGGTAGAAAGAAGACATCCTTGAGAAGAACGCAAGAGTCTGGATGGTGCATAGCGAGAAATTAGGGATGAGATGTAAGGAGGGGCAGAAGAATGTAAAGCTTTAAAAGTGAGGAGAAGAATGGAGTGTGAGATGCGGGATTTGATCGGAAGCCAGGAGAGGGATTTCATGAGGGGAGATGCTGAGACAGATCTAGGAAAGAGTAGAGTGATTCTGGCAGCAGCATTTAGGATAGATTGTAGGGGAGACAGGTGAGAGGCAGGAAGGCCAGACAGCAGGAGGTTACAGTAATCAAGACGGGAGAGAATGAGGGCCTGAGTCAGAGTTTTAGCAGTCGAACAACAGAGGAAAGGGCGTATCTTAGTTATATTGCGGAGGAAAAAGCGACAAGTTTTAGAAATGTTTTGAATGTGAGGGGCGAATGTGAGAGAGGAGTCGAGTGTGACCCCTAGGCAGCGTGCTTGGGCTACTGGGTGAATGATTGTAGTTCCAACAGTAATGTGGAAGGAGGTAGTAGGGCCAGGTTTGGGAGGAAGTATGAGGAGCTCTGTTTTAGCCATGTTGAGTTTAAGGCGTCGGAGGGCCATCCAGGATGATATAGCAGAGAGACATTCAGAAACTTTGGTTTGTACAGCAGGTGTAAGGTCAGGTGTTGAAAAGTATATTTGTGTGTCGTCGGCATAGAGGTGATAATTAAACCCAAAAGATGTTATTAGGTCACCTAGAGAGAGTGTGCACAGAGAAAAGAGAAGAGGTCCCAGGACAGAGCCCTGGGGTACCCCCACAGAGAGATCAATAGAGGAGGAGGAGGTGTTAGCAGAAGAGACACTAAAAGTACGATGGGAGAGGTAGGATGAGATCCAGTATAGAGCTTTGTTCCGAATACCTAGAGTATGGAGAATGTGGAGAAGAAGAGGGTGGTCCACTGTGTCAAATGCTGCAGAGAGGTCGAGTAATATGAGCAGAGTGTAATGACCTCTGTCTTTGGCAGCATGGAGGTCGTCAGTTATTTTAGTGAGGGCTGTTTCGGTGGAGTGAGCAGTGCGGAAGCCAGATTGTAGAGGGTCTAGGAGAGAATAGGTGTTGAGAAAATGGAGCAAGCAAGAGAATACAAGACGTTCAAGGAGTTTAGAGGCAAAAGGCAGGAGGGAGTGTCACGAGAGCTTGCGACAGGCTGTAATTGACACCAAAACTATATATAAATATATATATACCTGGGTTTGAACTGGGACGAGACTTAGATATGATAAATAGAATTTATTCCTTGATAAAGGTGAACACAGCAAATATGTACAAATAACAGGCAAAATATAGACACTTACTTAAAAGATGAAAATAATGAAAACAGTCCCAGCTGGACTGGCAGTTTCATGCAGCAATCAGCCCAAGACATTGCATGGCATTTCTTCTCAGCAATCAAGATGGTCAAGCACAACAGGCCTGATGACATGCAGGCCTGAAGATCATTTGCATGCAGAACAATGGACAACATGAACACCTGGGTAAAGGGTGGCTTTGACTTATATATCATTTTAACCCCCTCTTTCCCAGTTTACGGCCCCGTGCCGTCAAGTAAAATCCTCTTTGAAGCTTTTGAAGCTAGGTGGTCAGTGTGAAAAGTTCCACTTCCTCTGGTTAATTCCTTTTGTCCGTTGGGCCAAGCATAAGCAATTAGCCACTTAGTCTTTGATGATCAGGTTTGTAAATTCTCCTTTCCTGCTCATCACAACAGGGGTTCCTCAGACTTAACCAAAATTTCATATTTACTGCAAATCATTGCATAACTTCCGTTCCGTAATACACACAGTCAGGTGAGATATATTAATACGGTCGGTGGCACCTGACGCTCGCAGGAAGACCAAAAATTACATTGTAATATGAACATTAATAGAGATATTAATATCTGGCATTTAGCAGCAGGTACATATACAGTGTTTAGACTCCCCAAGATCGTCTGACTCCCGCCAATACACTTATGTAATTCTTAGCCGGTTCAGCCAAGGACATCTCATAATATTCTTATATTTAATAAAGTTACTCACTTTTGATATCCTGTTGGGGGTAGCCCCCCCCCCCTGGCCCCATCAATAAAACCTTTTGAAGTGGGCTTTTGCTTCTCGCATAACCAATTAGGTCAGTTACCTATTGATCAGGGCGATGTATCACACCTCTCTGTTGATATACACTTCCAGTGAATAGACTCACTTGAATACTCATATGAGGCACCATTTGGTTCCTTACGCATTACAAAGACAGGCATTCTGCCTGTACATTAGCACACCATTAGCATTCTGCCTGTGTATTTCAAAAACTGCAAAAAGTCACTTTATCAAAAATATATGTCCCTCTTATGACAAAGTTATATTTTTAATATGTGTGTACTTGGGGGCTGACCCGGAGGCTGTACCCCAAGGCTCAGAATACCTTGCTGGCAGGCAAGACAGGTTAAAATATTCCCCTCATGTTCCAGACATCCCTGCCCTGCAGCTATTCCTCATAAGAGGCCACCCATACAAGGCAATCCACTTACACGCTGACACAGGCAGTTGCAGGCCCATGAGGCAAAGGGAATACACAGATAACGCATTAACTAGCCCACTGGGCTTACACAATTAACCCCTGATGACCCAGTGTGTGTGTTATGCAGGTACTGTTTAACCCAGACATTACAATGGGACAGGGACACAGGGGAGAATACATTTACAGGTTATAACAAGGGTAAAATCACATTTCTGGGCCTCAGCCCAGTTAACCCCTTGTCTCCCTGGCGAGGTTAGAGGGGGGCCCTTGGGGGGTAACCCCGTTAATCCCGGGCCAAACCCTCCCTACCGCCACAGGGAGACAGGTCGATAGTTAGAAAGACAGGTAGGGTCAAGCTTGCTGTTTTTGAGTAATGGTATGACTGTTGCATGTTTGAAGGAGGATGGAAAGGTTCCAAAGCAGAGGGAGGAGTTAAAAATGTGTGTAAGCGTAGGGATTATAGTAGGAGCTAGAGGTTTTAGGAGATGGGAGGGAATGGGGTCAAGAGGGCAAGTGGTAGAGGGAGAAGAGGCGATCAACAGCGACACATCCTCCTCTGAGACAGTGGAAAAAGAGTCAAGGAAGGCAGGAGGAGAGTTAGGAAGAGGTGTAGGATGGGGGGAAGAAACAGAGGGGATGTTCTGCCGTATGGATTCCACCTTTTCCTTAAAATAGTCAGCAAAGTCCTGAGCGGAGATGGAGGAAGGAGAGGCAGCTGAGGGTGGTTTGAGTAGAGTATCAAAGACAGAGAACAGTCGGCGTGGGTTAGACTTGTGCATGTTGATTAGTGCAGAAAAGTAGGCTTGTTTAGCTTGCGAGAGGGCAGAGATGAAACAGGATAGCATAAATTTGTAGTGAAGGAAGTCTGCGAGAGTATGAGACTTCCTCCAGAGGCGTTCAGAGGAACGAGTGGAGGAACGCAGCATGCGCGTGTGGGAATTTAGCCAGGGTCTAGGGTTAGAAGGGCGAGGGCGGCAGAGAGAAAGCGGGGCATGTAGATCAAGAGACGAGGACAAGACAGAGTTGTACTTTTTGACCAGGTTGTCAGGGTCTGTAGCAGAGCTGAGAGAGGAGAGGGAGGAGCGTAAAGTGGACTCAAAGTCAGGTAAGTGAATAGAGCACAGGTTTCTGCAGAACCGGGGGGTAGATGGAGGTGGAGAAGGGGAGAAGCGAGATAAAGAGAATGAGATGATGGTCAGAGAGAGGAAAAGGGGAAATGGAGAAATCAGAGAGAGAGAAGTTTTTAGTGAAAACCAGGTCTAAGTAGTGGCCATCCTTGTGGGTGCTAGCTGCAGTCCACTGTTGAAGGCCAAAAGAAGAGGTAAGAGAAAGAAAGCGGGAAGCCCAAGAGAGAGAGGGGTCATCAATGTGGCAATTGAAGTCCCCAAGGAGAAGAACAGGGGAGTCTGAGGAGAGAAAGAAAGAGAGCCAGGATTCAAAGTGAGAGAGAAAGGCAGAAGGGGGATGAGTAGAGGTAGGTGGGCGATAGGTGACCGCCACATGAACAGGGAGAGGAGAGAAGATCTGGACAGTGTGAGCCTCAAAGGGGGGGAATAGGAAGGGTTCGGTAATGGCAGACAGAGGAGAGCAGGAGCCCCACGCCTCCACCCCTGCCATCAGGGCGCGGAGTGTGGGAGAAGGAAAGGCCACCATAGGAGAGGGCAGCTTCCAGAGCAGAGTCAGACTGAGTGAGCCAGGTCTCAGTTATAGCAAAGAGAAGCAGGGAGTGAGAGAGAAATAAGTCATGTACAGAGAGGAACTTGTTAGAGAGGGAGCGAGCATTCCAAAGGGCACAGGAGAATGGGAGAGAGGAGGGAGGGTGTCAGGGGATGGGTATGAGGTTGGAGGGGTTGACACCAGAAGGAGTAGAAGTTGCATGTGGGAGGCGAGGACGAAAGCAAGTAGAAATAAGACAGGGACCAGGATTGGGAGAGATATCCCCAGAAGCAAGGAGGAGAAGCATGGATAGAAAGAGGATGTGTGAGGAGGATTTGTAGGGGTGTTTTTTAGTGCAGGGGATATAGCTGTGTGGTGTCAGAGGACGCAGGTAAGAAAGGAGTTCATGTGAACTGAGAAGTGGGGAAGGAAGGAGAGATGGAGATATATGAATAGAGTTTGAGACATACGGAGGCTGGTAGAAAGTAGTGCATAATTTGAGAAGAAGTGAAGTTACAGCAAATATAAATGGTAAAGGCAGCATCACAGCAGTAATGATGCAGTCTGGTATTGATGATATCCTCCTTTCCAGCGTAGTTCAAATGCAGGAATCAGGGCCAGATGGGGTGTCCACTTCTTCCTCACTTCTTTTGACCTTCCTTTTAAACTTCAGTTGTTCAGTAGACATGCCACTTATAATGGGCCACTTGGATATGGGCTGCAAGCAGACTAGCTGTTCTGACTGGGTTTATATAGGCCTAAAAAGTCACCTGACAGTGTTGTTCTGTCTGCTTAATTAGCACATCTGAGGCACATTCAAACAAATGGTTTTCTACACAGGGTGTTCCCTGCCTAGGTGGCAACACTTAATTTGATTAGGGGTAGACAGAAAACAGCATTCAAATATGGTTTTTACCTAGCATTGGATCACTTGCATATACTATATAATACACACAGCAGAGGCTTCAATGAGGATTTAGAGATGGATTTTACCTAGCATTGGATCACTTGCATATACTATATAATACACACAGCAGAGGCTTCAATGAGGATTTAGAGATGGATTTTACCTAGCATTGGATCACTTGCATATACTATATAATACACACAGCAGAGGCTTCAATGAGGATTTAGAGATGGATTTTACCTAGCATTGGATCACTTGCATATACTATATAATACACACAGCAGAGGCTTCAATGAGGATTTAGAGATGGATTTTACCTGAGGAGAGAAGAAGGATAAGATCCATTAGGGTAAGAGTTCCTTCCTTTTAAACTTCAGTTGTTCAGTAGACATGCCACTTATAATGGGCCACTTGGATATGGGCTGCAAGTGTAGAGATGGGCGACTTGGATATGGGCTGCAAGTGTAGAGATGGGCGATACTGTTAAAATCCGTTTCCCGAGCTTTCCATTTCCGTTCCGTGGTGTAAAATCTGTCGCTGAATTGTTTCAATCCGTGTGGATTCATCCAAAACCACCATATTTAGGAATCCAATCTGCAGATCCCATTATCTGTTGGAGGAATTTTTTAAATCCTCAGACGGATTGCGGAATTCACATTGAATTGACAGTGATTTTAAAAAAAATCTGGAAAGACGAGTCGCCTTTTTTGCGACTGATTTGTGGAAATCCCTGGACCAAAAAAAACACCCGATCTGTGACGGATCCAAATCCTAAAAAAAAAAATGTGCCCATCTTTCTCGTCCTGTGGAGGGTAGCAGAAAAGAGGTGCTCAAGTGACATTTTGTGTTCTTTAATATTGGCATTTTAACAAAAAAATTAATCTGAGGTTTTTGTCAGGTTATAGAGCAGGACAAAACGGAGGAAAAGTAGTTGGTGACATACTCTTAATTTCCAGTTTATAGCAAGATATAAACATACAAAACAATATCATCAATAGTATTTTAGATCATAGTAGGTTTCTAAAAAGGGTAGCTCAACCGCACTGGTGGGCAACAGGCGGCTCACATGTGCCCTGGCTTCTTTCTCCATTCCAACTTTCGGCCCTCTACAAGAGCATACGGAGGCAGGACTAAGAGATGGGGGTGGAGCTACCAACGTGGGCTTGGCTACAGGCCGACCGGAGAATGTCAGAGAAATTAAGAGAGGTGAGATGGGGGGAAACAGTGAGGAGGGGGTGGGGGAGATACGGTAAGAGGAGGGGGGAAATTGGGGAGAGAAGGGGAGAGGAAATTGTTTATAGAGAGATGGAGCTATAAACGGGAGCTTGGCTACAGGTCGATCAGAGAATATCAGAAATTAAGAGAGGTGAGATAGGGGAGAAACGGTGAGGGGGGAAGGAGAAATGGTGAGGGGGAGGGCAAATGAGAGAGAAGAAAAAAAGAAAAAGTGTTGGGAGACAAATTTGTTACGACTCAGACCCAGGGCGCATAACAATACTTAACCTTCACCCACTGTTAAATGTAAAATTAAAAACATGTTACCGATATGTCTACGTGGATAAGAAAGAAAAGATCCCGCTAGGGTCATGCACTCCTCCTTATGTGAATATAATCTCATTGACTGGAAAGAGGTGGTGTTAGCCACCTCCACTAATATAGAGAATTTTATTTACATAACGGAAAAATCAAGGAACTTAAAAAACAAATACCAAGCCTCATTTGTTCCCTATGTTGGCAATCTCAGTAGAAAAGTGGTCTTACTCAAGAGTATAACGTAGCTCACAACTGTGATAATGCGCCTGCCTATAAATACCTGATGCAATGTGTATAGATACTAGAAATTGCTACCTATCATAAACAAACTTGCACTTGTGATATAAGTGATAGAACTACTTACATGTGAAATTATGAAAATATTTACACTAAAGTGATATTAACTGAATATTGTGATTAAATAAAATAGTATAGCTAGACTAGTATGTACCACCTGTTTGACAGCACGATCAATGTCTATGCATACAGAGATGTATTCTATCTATTGTATGTAATACTTGAACATAGGAGGTGTAGCTCCCTCTTGTGGTCAATCAGATTATATCATGCATTTGGGGAGAGATTGCTGTCATAGCATATAATCTCGTACTCCCAATCTCTCCCCAAATGCATGATATAATCTGATTGCAAATTTGCAAAAAGAAGCAATATAAAAATGTAGGTTAACTCCTGCGGTAGCTTTTGCTTACAGTAATTCTTTAGCTCACATACTATACCGATTGAGATTTTGGGACATGTACTTTATACTAATTGAATATTCAACCAGAAATGCGAAATCATTTTTAGCCGATTTAATGAACTTCTTCACTCAGTGTATTTCTTTCCAACAGATGGATCCATGAGCAGAAATACACCTTCAGAAAGTCACACCCCTCTTTGCTCACCAGATTGTGTAAATGAAGATAACGGTGTTCATAAAAGTGATCAGGGAGCAAATGGCTTCTGGCAAAATAAATCAAGCAAGAGACATACACTATCTGTTAGCCATAATTCTAACGAGTCAACTTCATATGAAGACGGAAATCCCACAGCCTCCCATATTTATACAATCAGAGAACATATAGGGGCAGAATATGGATCTACTCATGTTAAGGAGTGTGGCAATGGAAACACTAATGCACAGGAAATTCATCAGTGCGGTCAATGTGGTAAAAACTTTAATAATGAATTGGCTTATACAATTCACCAAAGAACACACACCGTAGAGAGCCTGTATAACTGCTTTGAATGTCAGAAATCCTTTACTAGTAACTTTGCTCTTGTTAAACATCAGGCAATACACACAGGAGAGAAGCCATTTGTTTGCTCTGAATGTGACAAATGTTTTTCCAAGAACGCAAATCTTGTTAAACATCAGAGACTTCACACAGGAAAGAAGCCATTTGTTTGTTCTGAATGTGGGAAACGTTTTACCTGTAATTCAATACTTGTTAGGCATCAGATAATTCACACAGGAAAGAAGCCATTTGTTTGTTCTGAATGTGGGAAAAGTTTTAACAGGAACTCAACTCTTGTTACACATCAGAGAATTCACTCAGGAGACAAACTATTTGTTTGCTCTGAATGTGGGAAATGTTTTACCAGTAACTTTCATCTTGTTAGACATCAGAGTTCTCACACAGGAGAAAAGCCATTTATGTGCTCTCAATGTGGAAAATGTTTTTCCCAGAACTCAAATCTTGTTACACATCAGAGAATTCACGTAGGAGATAAGCCATTTCCTTGCTCTCAATGTAGAAAATGTTTTGGTAGTAAGGGCGATCTTCTTAGGCATTGCAGAATTCACACAGGAGAGAAGCAATTTGCTTGCTCTGAATGTGGAAAACGCTTTACCCAGAATTCAACACTTGTTAGACATCAGAGACACCACACAGAAAACATGTACTAGTAAAACGAATGTATCTTGCTCTTGGAAAATATTTCATTTTAATATTCTGAACCATCTGTGTGGGTTTTTTGTTTTATAAGAGTAAAACATGTAGCATTAGTAAAAATGTATTTAGTGTCACAAAAATATACTCTGTGTCAAATGTATATTAATTACAATGTTAATCCACTACTATTCCCTCCGTCTCACACCTCTACCTCCTCTGTGCCCCTCTAATTTGCTCCACGTACCTCCCCTGTGCCTCGCTGCCCTCCCCCTCCTTCCTCACCTGCTTCATCTCCCTCGCCTTCTCTTCTACATCCCGTTAAACACTGCACTCCTCTCCCTACTTCCCCCTCATCTAATTTCTGTGCCCTTACTAGTACTTGTGCCTCTCTGCTCTCCAACCCCACACGCTCCATCACGTGCCCCCTATCCCTCACTCCAATATAAATCTACCCTTTGTGCTTCACTGCCCTCCTCTCTCTACTCTTACCTGCTCCCTGCACCTTCTCTGTGCTTCACTACTCCCTAGTTCGCTCCCAAAGCCCTCCGTAATGCTCACTGAATTTGTTGATTAACGTCACTGCCAAAAGGGATGTGTGGCCCATCCTTCTGCCCGATAGAGGAGGGAGGGCGTAGATAAGGATTAAGAGGGAAGAAGAGACACAAGAGGGAGGAGGAAAAAGATAGGGGAATACAAAGGAGAGTGGGAGGATGGAATGAGAGGGTTAGGCATAGGGAAGAAAGAAAAGGGAGTGAGACGGGAAGATAAAGTGATGAGGGGGTATCGATAGAGAGGAGACAGATGGAGGAGAGATGGAGAGGAAGTAACAGGTGCGATAAATGTAGGGAGAGGAAAAGATTGAGGATTGAGTGGGTATAGAGAGGGGCAGAAACAGGGAGAGGAGGAGACAGAAAAGAGGAGAGAGAGAGTTAAGGAGCTATAAAGTTAAAAGGGAGAGAGAAGTACAGAAAAGAGTAGCGAGAGACAAAGATAAAGCGATGGAGAGAGAGAGGGTGCGCGGTAGGAGAGAGTGTAATAAAAGGAAAGAGATGGAGGTACAGTAGGATGAAAAGAGAGGTTGGGGGAGAGGAGATGAGGAAAGCGGTGTATAGCGAGAGGGTAGAGACATGAGTTGAGAGGACAAGAGACAGGTAGAGATGATGAGTCAGATGAGGAAAGAGCAGGGAGAAGGGGGAAGAAATACAAGAGTGCAAGAGAGACATGATGGAGGGGAGACAGAGGGAGAAAAAGGAGTGCGGTCATTGAGAGAGGAGGGAAGAAAGGGTGGGACAAAAAAAGGAATGGATGAGAAAGGGTTAGGAGAGAGAAGGGCACATTGTGAGGATGAGTCTATATTGTTATTTGCCACTCTGTACCAGTTTGTTTCTGCCCAGACTGACCTTATGTTTAATAAGTCACAGGATGCACACCCAAACATTCTTGTACACACACAGGTTGGCACACAAAAACACAGGTTGCACACACAAACTGACATGCACCCTTTTACGCACACAGGTTGGCATTTGGCTTGTATGCTGCTGAGGTCAGCATCACTAGGGAGTGGTTGATACTTCATTTTCCTCTTACTCTGGAAAGAGGAGGCACGAAGGGAGGTGATAGAGAGAGCATAAGACCAGGAGGGAAGGCCGGGCATAGATTGAGAGAGAGACTGACACACAAGCTGACACTCGGCAGCCATCCCACTGAAGTTGTCATTCCTCTTAATCAGAGAGGGAAGAAGGGAGAGAGGGAGGGCATTATGGAAGGAGACAGGGAGGTAGAGATGGAGACTCAGATATGTGTGTGTGTGTGTATGTATGTGTGTGTATGTATGTATGTATGTATATATATATATCAGAATAAATGAGTTCTTCAGTATTTGGTGATACCTTTTTTATTTGGACTAACAATTTATGTCATAGGACAAGCTTTCGAGAGTGTTCCTCTCTTCCTCAGGTCAAGCAATACTGATGAAGCAGTCTTCTACAAAACACATTGAGGTAGGTCATAACGTTCTGACGACGTACACTTCGGTTCAGATGTTAATTGCATGGATGCCCTGGAGTTCCTTATTCTCATGGTTACTAAGGGACTGCATCTATCCATGGAGCATCATGCTTACTATGTAAGTTTGGAATTGTGTGATTTTAAAGTTGCCAGTCTTTGCATTAACCCCTGGTGCGGGTTGTCTTTTTCTTGGTGTCTGTCTTTGGCGGTCCGTGAGGTTCTCCATTTGCGAGTGAGCACTGACAAGGCTACAAGGGGGTGTTGAATTGTTTCCACAGGGATCAGTGATATTCTCTGGAAGTAAGCTGCAATGGTTATACTCACAAATCAGTAAGACATTTGGGCATTTCCAAACTGGCAGATGTAGGTGACAGTGTAGTACACTCGTTCCAGTGACCCAAAAAAGAGAGGCAATGATAGTGCAGGTGGTATTTAAAAGATATATAGACAAAAGATATCCCTCCAAATTCGAGGCTTACATCAGCTTAAAGTTTTAAAAGCAATAATGGTGCTCAATCGGCGACTTCCGCAAACGAGGCAAGTCGCGTTCTCTCCTCCCTCTACGGGATTGCGTCTTCCGGTGACATCACTTCTTGGATCCAGTAGCGGACCCTCAGCAACCAGGATGATATTCTCCCCTGCACTGATCCTTTCTCCTGAGTCTTCGATGGAGCTTGTGGCAAACTCAATACGTTTCTCTGTCAAGCAGCTTTGCCAAAGACTCCTGACGAAGCTGCTTGACAGACAAACGTGTTGAGTACTCTATATATCCAATAGGATTCTCTCATACAGCGGGTGTTGAACCTATGACCCCCCAACAAAGTGTGGTGTAAGGGGGATGTGCCCAGACCCTCAAAAAAAAATTGGGATCCTTTTTATGATGCAAGCTAAAGTGCTAAGAAACACTTACAGGTACATGCCAGATGTTGCCATCACAAAAAATGGCTCAGTAATATTCATCTGAGACAATTTAGTAGATTAAGAAGGAATTGTTCTGTTGAATCGGATTTTGAATTACAGTCCCTATAGCTAGCACATAGATTTTTGGCCAAAGGCTATGATGAGACCCTCATCATGGATTCACTAGCCAAAGTAAAAGCTCAGGATAGGGGAGCATTACTTGCTCAAACAAAGGCAAATATACTGCTAGGTTATCAAAATTGTCTATGGACTCTACAGTATATCATAAACCATAATTTTCTCCCACGTTTATCATCAAATGTCATCCTTTTGTGGACATAATCACTTATATACTCTGTTGCGATCCCCATTTAGTTGGGGAGTTGCCCACCAGAGCTCCTGTAGTGTTCAGAAAAGCTACTAATATGAAAACATTTTAGCACCCAGTAGACTTAGGGGTCCGAGACATTCTAGAGTTACACTTGCTCTTTTTACTTGAACTGGTGTATGTGTCAAATTAATTTTTGATCATGTATTCCATTCTCACTGGAAAGGCACTAGTCATCGGGTTCAAGGCAACATTAATTGTATCACCATACATATTGTGTATATATTGTCATGCCCCTGTGGGTATCAATACATTGGGAGGACCATACATCCTCTCAATGTCCAATTTTTGGAGCAGTGGAAGAATGTTATCAAAGGCCTCTCCAATCAGTGTTTCTTAGCATTTGAGCTTGCATCATAACAAGGATCCCACATTTTTGAGGAGCTTGGGCACTCCCCCACAATTTTTTGGGGGGTCATAGATTCAACACCCTCTGTATGAGATAATGTTATTGGATATATACAGTACTCTTGACAAAATCTCGCTACTGCTGGTTTCAATGAGTGCATAGACAAGCACACTAGTCTGATCCAAATTCTTCCCCTGGTTGGGTCTCCTATTGCTCTGGTCTCCGTTTCCTAGAGTGGTCCCAAGTGGCTCTGCATCTCCACCAGTTCCCTGGTTTCTTTCATATCTCAATCAGCTAATACATTCTGTACATCTTTTCAATTAAGTACATTTTCAAATCAGCCATTTTCTAGCTTTTCAATCATAGCAGCAATGAATTGGCTGTTATAGTATTTTCTTTATTCAATTTGTATATCATTAATATTTGATGTCTGTTTGTATTTCTGACTAAGTTTGTTGTATGTATATCTTTATATAGCACCATTAATGTACATAGCTCTTTACAGCAGAAATACAATACACATGACACTCACAAATAATACATAATGGGAAGAAGTGCTTCAGACATAAGTGACATTTTTTGAAGATATTAGATTTACAATCTAATTACACTACCAGATAAAATACTAATATTCCTCTATTAGGATTACAATTCTCATTTACCTCTATTAGGAGGGAGAAAGACCACAGTGGGTCTATATCCAGCAGAATGAAAGGACCCTTTGTGGGGGCTCGGGTTCAAAAAAAGAGCATGCTGGGGTTCTGTGTTTTGTGAACCTATTCTCAGCTGTTTCAGCTGTTTAGGTTGGTGGCTCCTCCTTCCCAGGTTTTAAGCCCCGCCCCTCCCCACTAGTTTGCAGGTCCTTTCATTTTGCTGGATATAGACCAATTGTAGTCTTTCAAGCTATTGAATCATAAGGTGTACTTAGTTTTTCACACATGGCTTCTCCATTTTGGCTATATTTTGGCTATATTTTGGTTAAATAAATAATGACATGGTGTAATATGTCATGTGTTGTTGTTCATCTGAGGTTGTATTTACCTAATTTTTAGACCTGCTAAGGAACAGATTGTTATGTCCTGATATGTAAAACCATGGAATTCAAAGAGGGTGTACTTTCTTTTTCACATGACTGTATATGCAATATTTTTCATATATATATATATTTTATTTATGTATAATGTATCATACATGTTATTATTGGTATTTATGTAAGAGTATATTTAACCAATTATTTGTGTATAATTTATATTTGTATCACTTATCCACATGTTTAACAAATTATTTAATTAGAATATATATAGTTTATTATTCACTTATTCTTCTTAAAATAACTACAGCTAAACCCCGTTATAACGCGCCTCGTTATACCGCGATTCGGTTATAACGCAGTTTTCCCGTGGCTCCCGTTTTTAAAAAAACTGCACACACTCACTGCACACACACTGCTCATTGCTCACACTGCCACACTGCACACACACTGCACACTGCTCACACTGCACACACTGCTCACACTGCACACACACTGCACACTGCACACACACTGACACACTGCACACACACTGCACACTGCACACACACTGCTCATTGCTCACACTGCACACACTGACACACTGCACACACACTGCACACTGCACACACACTGCTCATTGCTCACACGGCACACACTGCACACTGCACACACTGACACACTGCTCATTGCTCACACTGCACACACTGACACACTGCTCATTGCTCACACTGCACACACTGACACACTGCACACACACTGCACACACTGCACACACACTCTCACACATTCAGACACTTACACACACTTAGACACTCACAGACACTTACACACACTCACAGACTGCACACACACTGTACACTGCACACACACTCCTCATTGCTCACACTGCACACACTGACACACTGCACACACTTACACACACTCACAGACACTCAGACACTCACACACACTCACAGACACACTCAGACACTTACACACACTTAGACACTCACAGACACTCACACACACTTACACACACTTACACACACTCACAGACACTTACACACACTCACACCCACATACACACACTTTCTCTCCCATATATACATACACACACACACACTCTCTCACTCTACACAGACGGGGGGTGGGGTCGGAGCAGAGGAAAGGCCGCGACCAGCACCACCACCCGCTCCCCCCCCTCCTCCCGCGCAGGCAGCGGGAGCGCCAGGGACAGCGGTGGGGAGAAGAAACCCCCCCGCTACCACCTCCATGCAGGCAGCGGGAGCACCGGGCACGTGGAGGGATCAGAGGTAAGCGGGGACCGGAGGGACATCCCCGCTCCCATCTCCTTCCCCGCGGGCTGTCCTGCGGTGACAGGGGGAAGCGGGGAGCGGAGGGACATGCCCGCTCCCATCTCCTGCCCTGTGACCTGTCACGCGGTGACAGGGGGAAGCGGGGACCGGAGGGACATCCCCGCTCCCATCTCCTGCCCCGCGGGCTGTCCCGCGGTGACAGGGGGAAGCGGGGAGCGGAGGGACATGCCCGCTCCCATCTCCTGTCCCGCGGGATGAATCTGCATTAAAGCGGCGGCCATTTTTTTTCCGCGACCCCGTTAGTAACGCGGTGGTCTCGGGGTGGACCCCGAGACCCGCGTTATAACGGGGTTGAGCTGTATTTAAGTTACGAGTACACACTTATATAGCTTTAATATGTTTACAGCCTCCATCACATTATTGCACCTGTATTGATATTATTTCAATCATATACCCACCAATCAGATACAAAAATGGGCTATAAATATCCATCAAGCCCACCCCCCCCCCCCATCCCATGACATTTATTTATTTATAAAATGTTTTACCAGGAAGTAATACATTGAGCTACCTCTCGTTTTCAAGTATGTCCCGGACATAGTTAATATGACAAATACAGTACATGGTTACAAATACAGTTACATAAATAAACTGGGTATACATTATATACAAGACATTGCATGCACAGTTAGAGATAATATATATTATAGGTGTATGTAACAGTCACAGACCAAATTAAAATGTGAGACATACATGTGATTGGAGAATGGTGCTCAAAATACTTGGACCTATATCCATATATTAAAGGGAGGAGAGCAAAACACTGGGTAATGAATAATAAATGATAATAAAAGTACTAAACCTATAAGGGGAGCCCCCCCTTATAGGTTTAGTACTTTTATTATTATCATTTATTATTCATTACCCAGTGTTTTGCTCTTCTCCCTTTAATATATGGATATAGGTCCAAGTATTTTGAGCACCATTCTCCAATCACATGTATGTTTACTTCCCTAAATGGTAGCTCGTACTAAATGGATCCTGTATATACTTTTAAAGGAATGTTTTGAAAGAATATAATCTTCTTTGAATATAGAGAGCAGGTCTGTGTACTCTTCATTTTTTACGGACATATAATATATCTGAGTTATGGGGAAGCCATAATGGATGATAAAGAGGATATACAAGATTCTTCATCACCTACAACTTATACATTTAATTGTGGAGAATACTCCTCCAGAAAGAAGAAGGCACTCCGTGTTTTTGAAAATGTAGTTGATATTGACTCTAATGAAATTGGTGATTTGAAAATATACTTCCAGAGATTGGAGAAACTTTTGATTTATAAAACAAGGATTTGGTGGGACATTGTTGCAACGGAAAATTATTTAAAAGTGAAAATAATTCCTAGAGGCTTGAGAGTCAAAAAATCTCCAACTTTCGGCTTTCAAGACAAAATCTTTGAGGATCAGTAGATTGAAACACTTAATAATTGTTCATTTAAGTTAATGGAATTGATATTGCAGCAAAATTTAAAAGAAAAAAACAACACTGGACAATCAGATCAAGGAGTTACAGGATAAACTACGAAAATTCAAGGACATTGAGGGTTTTTCTAATTTTGACCAAATTTTGTCTAGAACCATAGATGAAGCAGAACGAGAAATAATGATTAGAAAGCAGAACAAATACGATCGTGATCGTATAGATTATGAAAAAAATCAAATTTATAGGTGGCAAAAAATTGTTCCTGTTTTTGATAGTTTTTCACAGGATTCCTCTAAAAACACATCACAAAGATCTACACCTAGGAAATCAATTTTGAAACCCAGTAATTTTGATTATCAAAGTGATGACTCAGAACTCTCTGATGTGGAGACAACCTCCCACTCTGTGTCATTTTTGGATATGGAGAATAGATCCGGTAATCAACAACGTGGTACCAGTAATCAAACCAGAAATGAGAGGCGCATATCAGAGGGAAATTCTGCACGGGGAGACCCCACTCCAGGGAGATCCACCGACTCTTATCATTCAGAGCAGCAGTCAAAAAACTATTCAATGTTCAGGAAGAACGAAAAAGAACCAGGAGGGGGAAGAAAAGATGCAGGAGGAAAAATGGCCAACAAAAGGAAGAACTCCTAAATAATGTAGATAATGTTATAAATATCTCCGGTATGGAGTTGTCGCACTCAGAGATCTCTCTCCTGAATAAAGGATTAAAATATGCGCCAACTATGGACATTGATCTCTTTAGTGTAGCGGTTGATGTGCATAAGTTTGTCCGAAAATTAACATTAAAGAAGTTTTTTCACCATCCCAATGTTGGGGAGGGATCTCTGACTGAACACTCCTGAGAGAGTCTCTTTGGAAGACTCCATTGAGATCATGCCTGATTCACCGAATTTTCCATCCTCTGCTCTAGAGACTTTGGATTCTTATCGTGATTATTGTGCACTTAGAGATACTGCACCGACACACTTTATTCGAGCAAATACCCAGTATGTACCTGGCAGATACCTGGAATGCGCCGCTCCTCACCTCTGACAAGCCCCGTTGCGTTTGCCTTCCCAGCCTGGGTTCATGCCTGGCTGACGGGCGGCTGATCTGTTAAATGATAATGATTAGGATTTAATAGGCTGCAATGCTTCGCGTGTCTACCAGATGGCATAAATTCATGAATTGTAATGCAGTATATACATTCGGGTATACCCGGGTGTATTGAAGTTTGTGACTGTTTTCTGCCCGAGTGCATTGCGTTATTTTCCAGGCAGGGATTGAAGCATTTTATTCCCGCTGGCTGCAATACTGCACAGTATATATATATATATATATATATATATATATATATATATATATACTGTGCAGTAATGCAGCCAGCGGGAATAAAATGCTTCAATCCCTGCCTGGAAAATAACGCAATGCACTCGGGCAGAAAACAGTCACAAACCTCAATACACCCGGGTATACCCGAATTCGTGGGACTAGCCGAGCTCGAATAAAGTGTGTCGCCAGTGTATGGAGGATCTTCTGGAACAAGGCAATACCATAGATGAATCCCAAACCTTTACACTAGGGGATTGGGGGTCCAAATTGAAGGAGATCTGTTTTTTATCTCACTTTTGCAAAAGGCCCCTACCTCTCTATGTTTGAGAATTTGGTTATTCGTGACCTTAGACTATTGGCTCAGGGTTTCTTTTTCTTATTTAGGTCATGACAATCTGAGTAAGGATGAGCGATTGGCCATCAAAACTCTGCTATGTTAGTTATCAAAAACGCAGACAAAGGAGGTGCTATGGTGGTCCAGAGTAGGACAGACTACTTTAGGGAAGCCATTCAGCAACTTGGGGATGTGTCCTCCTACTCTGGACTACCACGGGATCCCACAGATGACTTTATGAAGGAACTCTTGGAGCTAATTGATCTAGGGTCAGCAACACACATTAACTAAAGACGAAATAGGCTTTATAGTCAATCCCCATCCAGTGGTCCCTATCTATCACCATCTCCCAAAGATCCATAAGACATTGGTCGACACTCCTGGTCGGCCAATAGTCTCTAGTATAGGATCTTTGGGAGATGGTTTGTCCCGTTATGTGAATGCTTATCTGCAGTCTTTCGTTAGGGCCTTACCGTCCTTCATTTTGGATTCAGGAGATTTATTAACGCAATTGAAAGATATTTCATGGGATCAAGATTTTTGAGCATTTCGCAGTGATGTGTGTTGTAATTGCATTGGAGAACAAAACGACAAATTGAATTGTAGAGGGTGTCAAGTTTGCCAAGGTGGGTTTGTGGTGCCGAGCTATAATTGGCATAAGCATTTGCTGTGCGATACACTTTCTGACCAGCAGACTTAGGGAGGATTTGTTCCTGTAAAGTACGCCTAGTTTGGCATAGGTTTTGGATGTCAGGGCATCAATGTGCATTCCGAATGTTAATTGGGAGTCAAACCATATGCCCAGGTATTTAAAACTAGTAACAGGAGTTAGGGTGGTGTTAGCGTTGGTTCTGATCTGGAGCTCAGTCACTGGAAGCTTTAAAAATTTAGTCTTGGTCCCAAATACCATTGTTACAGTCTTGTCGGTGTTTAAAAACAGTGTTTTGGGAAATCCAGTTTTCGAGTCTCAAAAAGTCAGACTGAAGTATGTGTTGAAGGTCAGAGAGGCTATGGCTGTGTGCATATAGGATGGTGTCATCTGCATACTGTACATGTGTATTGAGGCTTCCTTACAAGCTGTGGGAAGATCATTAATGAACACTGAGAAGAGTAGGGGGCCCAGAACAGAGCCTTTCGGGACACCACAGGTGATATCCAGGGGGTTGGAGTTAGAGCCCGAGATGGACACATGTTGGGATCTACCTGATAGATATGATTGAAACCAGTTTAAAGCATGCTTCCCTATTCCAGAGCTCTGGAGTTTGTTAAGCAGGATAGCATGATCAACAGTATCAAAAGCCTTTGCAAAATCTAGGAATATTGCACCAGTGTGTTGACCTCGGCGGGGAGGGGGGGGGGCGAAGGGCGGGGAGGCGAAGGGCGGGGGCGAAGGGCGGGGAGGGGGGGGGCGAAGGGCGGGGAGGGGGGGGGGCGAAGGGCGGGGAGGGGGGGGGGCGAAGGGCGGGGAGGGGGGAGCGAAGGGCGGGGAGGGGGGGGCGAAGGGCGGGGAGGGGGGGGGGCGAAGGGCGGGGAGGGGGGGGGGCGAAGGGCGGGGAGGGGGGGGGCGAAGGGCGGGGAGGGGGGGGGGCGAAGGGCGGGGAGGGGGGGGGGGCGAAGGGCGGGGAGGGGGGGGGGGCGAAGGGCGGGGAGGGGGGGGGGCGAAGGGCGGGGAGGGCGAAGGGCAGGGAGGGGGGGGGGGCGAAGGGCGGGGAGGGGGGGGGGCGAAGGGCGGGGAGGGGGGGGCGAAGGGCGGGGAGGGGGGGGGCGAAGGGCGGGGAGGGGGGGGGCGAAGGGCGGGGAGGGGGGGGGCGAAGGGCGGGGAGGGGGGGGGGGGCGAAGGGCGGGGAGGGGGGGGGGGGCGAAGGGCGGGGAGGGGGGGGGGCGAAGGGCGGGGAGGGGGGGGGGCGAAGGGCGGGGAGGGGGCGAAGGGCGGGGAGGGGGGGGGCGAAGGGCGGGGAGGGGGGGGGCGAAGGGCGGGGGGGCGAAGGGCGGGGGGGGGCTAAGGGCGGGGGGGGCTAAGGGCGGGGGGGGCGAAGGGCGGGGGGGCGAAGGGCGGGGGGGCGAAGGGCAGGGAGGTGAGGGGCGCGAAGGGCAGGGAGGGGGGCGAAGGGCAGGGAGGGGGGGGGGGGCGAAGGGCAGGGAGGGGGGGGTGAAGGGCAGGGAGGGGGGGGGGTGAAGGGCAGGGAGGGGGGGGGCGAAGGGCGGGGAGGGGGGGGGGCGAAGGGCGGGGAGGGGGGGGGGCGAAGGGCGGGGAGGGGGCGAAGGGCGGGGAGGGGGGGGGGCGAAGGGCGGGGAGGGGGGGGGGCGAAGGGCGGGGAGGGGGCGAAGGGCGGGGAGGGGGGGGGGGCGAAGGGCGGGGAGGGGGGGGGGTGAAGGGCAGGGAGGGGGGGGGGTGAAGGGCAGGAGGGGGGGGGGGCGAAGGGCGGGGAGGGGGGGGGGGCGAAGGGCGGGGAGGGGGGGGGGGCGAAGGGCGGGGAGGGGGGGGGGGCGAAGGGCGGGGAGGGGGGGGGGCGAAGGGCAGGGAGGGGGGGGGGCGAAGGGAGGGGGGGGGGCGAAGGGCGGGGAGGGGGGGGGGCGAAGGGAGGGGAGGGGGGGCGGGGAGGGGGGGGGCGAAGGGCGGGGAGGGGGGGGGGGCGAAGGGCGGGGAGGGGGGGGGGGCGAAGGGCGGGGAGGGGGGGGGGGCGAAGGGCGGGGAGGGGGCGAAGGGCGGGGAGGGGGGGGGCGAAGGGCGGGGGGGCGAAGGGCGGGGGGGGGCTAAGGGCGGGGGGGGCTAAGGGCGGGGGGGGCGAAGGGCGGGGGGGCGAAGGGCGGGGGGGCGAAGGGCAGGGAGGTGAGGGGCGCGAAGGGCAGGGAGGGGGGCGAAGGGCAGGGAGGGGGGGGGGGGCGAAGGGCAGGGAGGGGGGGGGTGAAGGGCAGGGAGGGGGGGGGGTGAAGGGCAGGGAGGGGGGGGGGCGAAGGGCGGGGAGGGGGGGGGGGCGAAGGGCGGGGAGGGGGCGAAGGGCGGGGAGGGGGGGGGGCGAAGGGCGGGGAGGGGGGGGGGGCGAAGGGCGGGGAGGGGGGGGGGCGAAGGGCGGGGAGGGGGGGGGGCGAAGGGCGGGGAGGGGCGAAGGGCGGGGAGGGGGGGGGGCGAAGGGCGGGGAGGGGGGGGGGCGAAGGGCGGGGAGGGGGGGGGGCGAAGGGCGGGGAGGGGGGGGGGTGAAGGGCAGGGAGGGGGGGGGGTGAAGGGCGGGGAGGGGGGGGGGGCGAAGGGCGGGGAGGGGGGCGAAGGGCGGGGAGGGGGGGGGGCGAAGGGCGGGGAGGGGGGGGGGGCGAAGGGCGGGGAGGGGGGGGGGCGAAGGCCGGGGAGGGGCGAAGGGCGGGGAGGGGGGGGGGGCGAAGGGCGGGGAGGGGGGGGGGCGAAGGGCGGGGGGCGAAGGGCGGGGAGGGGGGCGAAGGGCGGGGAGGGGGGCGAAGGGCGGGGAGGGGGGGGGCGAAGGGCGGGGAGGGGGGGGGCGAAGGGCAGGGAGGGGGGGGGGCGAAGGGCAGGGGGGGCGAAGGGCAGGGCCGGGGGAGCGAAGGGCAGGGCCGGAGGGGGCGAAGGGCATGGCCGGGGGGGGGGGGTGAAGGGCATGGCCGGGGGGGGGGGGTGAAGGGCATGGCCAGGGGGGGGGGTGAAGGGCATGGCCGGGGGGGGTGAAGGGCAGGGCTGGGTGAAGGGCCAGGCCGGGGGGGGGGTGAAGCGCCGGGCCGGGTGAAGCACCAGGCCGGGTGGGGTGAAAGATCCCTTCCCCTGCGGTTACTTACCTCGCACCGGGCCGCGCTCCTCCTCGGGTTCCTCGGCGGTCTCCGTTCCCCCCGGCGAGGCGGAGCTGAGACGCTCAGATGAGGAGGTGGTGTGGGCAGCCGGCCCGTACAGCTCCCGACTGAGGGAGCCGGAGCAGCGCTCGCAGGGATGGTGAGCTGGGGGCGCGGCCTCTAGGCCTGAAGGTGAGAGCGGCGAGAGCGTGCTCTTGGGGGGGGGGGGGGGGGAGCGGTCTGTGGGAGGGAGCACCGGGGGAGAGGGAGCACCGGGAGAGAGGGTGAGCACCGGGAGAGAGGGTGATGTTGAGGTCCCGCGGAGTGGTGAAAGGGGGGGTTCCGTTGTTGCGGGCCAGCCGCCGGGAAGGGCGGGGGGGGGGGGGGGGTCAAGGCCGGGCAGCCGTTAAGGAGGGTGGAGGGTGGAGTGTGTGTTGAGGAGGGTGGAGTGTGTGTGTGTGTGTGTTTGGCCCATCACTCCGCCTCAGGCCAATGAGAGGTGTGCGGGGTCGGGCGGCCCAAGGGACCAATGAGATTTCCCCTAGGGACACCGGACATCCAGATAGGCAGGCATGCATACAGTGCTTTCACTAATATAGTATAAGATAATGTTCCAGAAGTTAGCTGGGTTTGATGTATTCTGGAGGAGATTGTCAGAGTAATATTGTGCCTTTTTTTGCCTTGTGCACATGTTCTGCAGGCATCTGTAGTGATTGAGATACTTGGTAGTGCCAGTTACTTTGTAGCTTTTCCACAAGGCATCCCTGAATTGGTAGAGTGCTATAAGGTCAGGTGTAACCCACGGAAGGTGGCACCACGTACCCTTACCCATGCTCCATTACGCAGAATATCACAGAGTTTTAAGAACTCGGATTGGAAATAGTTGAGCGCAGAATCAGGGTCGGGAATTAAGTTGATTCTGTGCCAAGGGCAGTTCTTAAAGTCAGCCAGAAACTGTTGTGGGTTAAAGTGTCTAAATGTTCTAGTGAGGAGAACTTTAGGGCTTGCTTGGGGCAGTTTAATTTTCCTTACACCAGGCCTGCACAACTCCAGTCCTCGAGGGCCGCAAACAGGCCAGGTTTTTAGGATATCCCTACCTCAGCACAGCTGGCTCAATTAGTGGCTCAGTATAACTGACCCACTAATTGAGCCAGCTGTGCTGATTTAGGGATATCCTGAAAACCTGGCCTGTTTGCGGCCCTCGAGGACTGGAGTTGTGCAGGCCTGCCTTACACAGTACACTATTGCATGGTCACTGAAAATGTCAGGAAGGATGCCAGAGGATTGAATTCTGCTGGGAACTGAGGAGAGAATCCAGTCTAGCAAGGAATGGTTGTGAGATTTCAGGTTTGTCCGTGTGGGTTGGGAAATGAGTTGCGATAGGTTAAGCAATTTGATTTGTATCTGGATTTTGTGGTTTTTAGGGTCAAGCCAATTGAAGTTGAAATCCCCAAGAACTAACAGCTCACTTATCTCATTCATAGGAAATGGAGCCAAGAAACTGGGTGATATCAGTCAGGGACTGTAGAGGGGCGGCAGATGCCAGCAAGCAAGATGGGCTTAGAAAAGGGGAGGCAGATTCTGGCAACTAGGATTTCAAAAGAGAGTAGGCGTGAGGGGCAATTTAGCAGTGTAAATTGTAAGGTGTTTGCAATATAAAATAACACCCCTCCTCCTCTCTTTGACCTATCTCTCCTAGAAATGGAGTATCCCTGAATGGCAATATGTGCATCAGGGGTTTTAAGGGTTAGCCATGTTTCTGCAAGAACAATGGCTTTGGGTTTATGCATATGGCCCCATGCACTTAATTCATCCAGTTTGGGCAGCAGGCTCCGGATATTTATATGAGCGATAGATAGCCCTTTTTGGAATTTGAAGGGGATATTCTCAGGGGTATAGGACAGAGTTGAAAAGGGAGGGCCTGGGTTAGGTTCAATATCACCTGCTAAAGAGAGTAATAGTAGGAGTAGAAATTTGAGTAGTTGTTTGCAAGTTGTAACTTTATCATGTTTGCCATTTGAATGTGCGGTGGATGGTGTGCTGGTTTTTAGAGTTCTCCACCAACATTCATGATGATATTGGATGTGGGCCAGGAGTGAGGAGTTTGTAGTGGATAGAGGGAGTAATATTTCCATGAGGCCACGAGCAAGAACAAAGTTGAGGTACATACCAGGTTCATTATGCCAGAGGTAGGTAATGCTGCATGAAGCTGTAGTGAGCCAAGAGTGTGTAGACTAAACAGCAGGGGTGTGCCTTTTCCTTGTCAAATGTTTTGATGCATTGCAATGCTAGGGTCTATTCGTGGGCTGTGTGGGTGAGGGAGGTACAGTAGATGTGTGCAGTCAGTGTTGGGTGAGGCTGTAGAGAAATAAGTTGTAAAGGGGTGGGGGGTTAAATTGTGCAGGCTAAAAAGCATAGGGTCATATAAGCTCACCGTTTATTGCCTTGTGTAGTAGAGTTAGTAGAAAGATGAAGTCCCCAGTCACCTCTAGTCAAAGTAGTCTAACTATATATTCTCTCTTAAAAAGCTCACTTTAAAAATGGCTCACTATATAATGCCAATGCAGGGGGGTATTGGTTTTATACAGCTAAAGTAGTCACATGACCCTCCCCCTCCCTAATCAGCTTGTTCCAGTTGGTCAATTAGCACCACACAGTTATGGAAAAAAAAAACAACACACACTTTTTGATATTTAAAAAAAACAAAATATCAATACTACAGGCAGGTGGGTAATTCTTTTAAAACAGGACTTGCAGATCAGGGACATACATAGTTACATAGTAGATGAGGTTGAAAAAATACATAGGTTCAACAAGTTCAACCTATGCTAAATTTAGACAACAGATACTTTATCCTATATCTATACTTACTTATTGATCCAGAGGAAGGTAAACAAAAAACCCCATTAAGGGTAAAAATTAATTCCTTCCTGACTCCAAGAATTGGCAATCGGATTAATCCCTGGATCAACATCCTTCCCATGTATACTTATTTGGTATATTCCTGTATACCTTTCCCATCTAAAAAGATGTCCAACCTTTTTTGAACAAATCTATTGTATCTGCCATCACAGTTTCCATGGGTAATGAATGATTAAGCCAGAGGAGAGTCTTAATTTCAAATGGGGAGCAGATCAATTCTTCTAGTTCGACCCATCTTTTTTCGGTTGGGTTTGAATGCCAACTAACTAGTTGCCCTAGTTGTGCCGCTCTATAGTACTTTTGTAGGTTTGGGAGGGCTAAGCCTCCTTAGATTTATAAAGGATATCTTTGCAGACTCTAGGGCGTCTATTTTGCCATACAAATTTCAGAATTTTATTTTGAATGTTATTTAGGTCCTTCTGACAAATCTTTACTGGGAGAGTTTGGAAGAGGTACAGTATTCTAGGTAAGATGTTCATTTTAATAGTGGCGATCCTTCCGAACCAAGAGATAATGTATGGATTCCAGGTGGACAAGTCCTTTGCAACTTGGTCGAATAAAGGTTTAAAGTTTATTTTGCATAGGGATGAGTAATCTTTTGTTATTTGAACCCCATAATATTTAATGTGGGTCTGATTCCACTTAAAGTCAAAATTAAGTTGAAGTAATTTTACCATATCCTTGGGAAGGTTTAAGCCAAGAGCCATAGATTTAGAGTGGTTAATTTTGTATCCTGAAAGGGAGCCGAACTCAGATAGAGCTTGGAAAAGGTTGGGGAGTGAGATAAGGGGATTCAAGTCAGTAGTATGTCATCCGCATAGAGAGCTATCTTAAATTCCTTCTGTCCAACATTGATACCCGTGATATTGAGGTTCATTCTTATCTGGCAGGCTAATGGTTCTATTGCCAAAACAAACAACAAGGGGACAGTTGGCACCCCTGTCTGGTTCCGTTCGATATTGGGAAAGGGCCAGACAAGGAGTTATTCGTTTTTACTATGGCTGTCGGAGCCAAGTATAGCGTGTTTATGCTGTTTAAGATTTTGGGAGTAAATCCCATTTGTGAGAGTGTGGCGTTCATAAACTTCCAGTCTAGCCGATCAAAAGCTTTTTCAGCGTCTAGTGAAAGTAGTAATGATGAGCATGTGGTTTGTTTTGCTACATGTATTAAGTTCACCGTCCTCCTTGTGTTGTCAAGGGCTTGCCTGCCCAGAACAAAGCCAACCTGGATCCATCGTGGAAGAATATTGTTTAATCTAGTGGCCAAGATTTTTGCGTATAATTTTAGATCTGTATTTAACAAAGAGATAGGTCTGTAGCTAGAGCACATCATGGGATCTTTTCCATCTTTTGGGATTACGACTATGGTTGCTCGTAGCATATCTCTGGGTGGGGGGAGGCCTAAAAGCATCTCATTAAATACTTTGGTTAAGTGTGGGAGGAGTATTGTGGAGAATTTTTGTAGTAAAGGGTTGAAAATCCATCCGGACCAGGGGCCTTCCAATTTTTCAAAGATTTCATAGCCTCCAGGATTTCAGGGGGTTCTATATTTTTTTTCAAGATTTATTATGTCTTCTGGTTCCAGCGTCGGGAGCCGGCATTGAGTTAGAAAGTTTTGAATTTTTTCCCTTTTTTCTTTTTAGCCGATTTCTCCCACTGGGCCAGGCAGATTGTAAAGAGATGCATAATATTCCTTAAAGGCGTTGTCACGGTGAGATTATGGCAGGCTGTATAAGGTCACATAAATATATATAACAGATGATATATATTTATCACTGGGTCTGAACTGAAATGAGTCTTAGATATAATAAAGTATATTTATTCCTTTGGATAGGTGAACACACGAATAATACAGTAACAGACAAGAAGTACACTTACTTTGGGGTTGGGGAATGAGAAGTATATAGCATAGCAATTCTCTCGCAATCAGGTAGCCATCAGATGATAAATTGAAGACAAAGGATACAGGGTGAACAGCAGTTTATAAACCTTTTGTGCCCTATCCTTAACATTGAGTACCTGGGATTGGTGCTCAATTACCTCTAGCCAGTGGTTAACGTGGGAACACTTTTTGACCCATGCCCCCCGGCCAGGTGGGATATGCGCAGTAGAGTTCGGGGGTCCCATTTCTCTAACCCCTCCTCTATATCAGGAATGCCAGCTAGTCTACCAAATGGAGTACAGGGTAGGAAATCCTTTGTTGTGAGGTGTGAAATGGAACACTTGAAGACTACTCTGGTTTGAGGAGTCTCCACCCTCATGCAAACAGTGGAGGTGACAAAATCCTTTGAAACATACTCAGGTCCTAGACATGGGGTCGCCTTTCTGGCCATATGCTACTCTGGTATGCAAAGGAATTTCCTCTGAGTTTTACCCATATCTTGGAATACAGTATGTGGGATAAAACATGAACATATTAAAATATCCGGTTCCTTTGGGTCCAGCAGGTCCAAACTTCCCAGTTCTCAATGCCGGAACTGGGACACCCTATGGTCCAATTTGCGACCTGCTACGACCTGGGAAACCGGAGATACACAAATACTCTTAAAACCGTTTTACATTTTAATACAAAAGTCTCCGCTAAAAGAAATCACGGTTTTTCACTAAATCCCCATTGAAAACAACGGGCTTCGCCGCCATAGACTTTCAATGGCAATCCGCCGCCATGGGCGGCTATGGGAATCCCCGCCATAGACTTTCAATGGGGCGATGCCGCCGTTGGTCAATGGGAGTTTTCCGCCGTAGCCGGTCAATGGGGTTTGGCCGCCATTGGAGTCTATGGGAAAAATCCCGAACTTTCAAGGGGGTCCATACTCCGTCGGGTTGGTCTCAGAGGGTCAAGGATGGTTCTGTAGCGATGCCGGAGCAGTGGCTACAGCTACCCCAAACCCCGACTCTCTGGACTCTCCGGAACCGGAGCTATGGAATACCAAAATTCAGCCTTTCACACAGCCGTTTTCCAGAGCCGGTTCGGCCGCCGCCATTGGAACCTATGGCGCGGCCCGTTGTTATGGGTTCGACCCTTATCGGGGGTCCAGGATACGGGGACCCGGTTGTGCTCGAGTGGGAGGAAGCCTAGGAACTAGGGACAGAAAGAATTTTATTTCTAGGGCCCCCAGAACTGTTTATTCCCACGCCACTTGTCGTTGAACTTGACTTGTAAGTGATCAAAGCTCTCCTATTGAAAATGTATCCGCTTTGCGGTTAAGCGGTTTGGACGGCAGCCAACTCGTTCCTGGAAAGCTCTTTTGAGGGTTTCTCCATTGAAGTCAATGAGCCCATAGACTTTCAATGGGAAACCGCCGCTCTCCCTCTCGGACGCCATCTGCTGGTCTTCTCAGGAACCGGACTCCACAGCAAGATTCACCATTAAAAACATTGAGCCCTAATGGCGGCCTATGGGAACCTGCAAAATGGTGCCTGAAAAGGCGGGAAAATCTACACAAAGGGCTATAATCACTATACAACTATTAACCCTGGTGCTCCCGGATGAATCCCAGTGTGTGTTTGCTGCAGACCAGTTGTTACAATAAAACAGGGGAAACAGGGGAATACACATGTACATGTCATTACAGGGGTTAAATCACCGTTCTGGGTCTTAGCCCAGTTAACCCTTTGACTCCCGGGTGAGGTCAGGGGATGGCCAAATGGGGTGTAACCCCTTTAATCCCGGGCCAACCCCTTTCTCCCTCTACAGGCGTCACTTATAACTTTGGGGCTATGAGATATCTTTCCATTTTTATTATAAATATTATGGATCTTAGATTTAACCTGCTTTTGTTTTAGTTTACGTGCCATCATCTTATCTGCCTTATTACTTTTTTTCGGAGTATTTCTGTTGGGTCCATCGTATAGCTCTCTCTGCGTTTGTCACTAACAAAAGGTTTAATTGCCCTCTAACTGAGATTATTTGTCTATAGTTTTTTCGGGAGCGATTTTCTTTATGGATACTTTCTAGTTCTAATAGCTTTTGTGTTAATGTCACAATGTGTTCCGCTTTTTCCTTCTTTTTCCGAGAAGCCAGAGCAATCAGTTTACCTCTAAGTACAGATTTATGGGCCTCCCAAAGGGTAAAAGGGGAAACGTCCGGGGTGTTATTTATATCAAAATATTGGACCGGTTCCTCTTCCAATTGTTGGAGATTTTGTGAGTTCGACAGTAATGATTCATTTAAAGACCACAACCTTGTTTTGTTTTTGGTTGTGAGGCCACCCAGCTTAGTTATAATTGTAGAGTGGTCTGACAAAGCAGAGGGGGCAATTGTTGCTGAGGAAATGTTATCGCTAACTTGTTGGTCAATTAAAATATAGTCTATACGTGAATAACTGTTATGGGGATGAGAGAAGAAGGAAAAATCTTTTTCCTTATTGTTCATTAGTCGCCAGGAGTCTACTACTATCAGATCCTTGGCCATGGATACGAGACCACGAGTTGAGGGAACGATCTTTTGTGGTAATGGAAGACTGGGAAATTTATCTAAATTTGGGTCCATGATTGCGTTGAAATCCCCTGCAAGAATTAGAAAACCTTTCTGGACAGAGTGTATTAAATTTGTGAGCTCCCGGAAAAAGGATTCGTGATTTTCGTTAGGGGCATATATGTTGGCTATTGTTAGATGGGTAGAGTCTAGTAATCCTGTAACAATTAAAACTCTACCAGCAGGATCATTTTTAATTTTGTCTACTTTGAAGTTTAGATTTTTGTGGAAAAGTGTAGCCACCCCATTTTTTTTGTATGGGATGATGAATGATAGATTAGACGGTAGTCGCTACTGTACAGCAGAGATTGATCCTCCTTTTTCAGATGCGTTTCTTGTAATAAAATGATTTCTCCTGCTAGTTTTTTAGCCTCTGAAAGGGCTATTCGTCTCTTACGGGGGTATTGAGGCCCTTGGTGTTTTGGGAAATTATATTAATCAGCATAGTGATGCTTTAAAGGTCTATGATACAGGTGAACAGAGTGATGACTTATATATAACAGATGAAACAGTATCTTAACTATTGTAAACAGTCTGTATTGTGAACATACATCTTGAGAGATACACATATTAACTTTCTGCAGTAACAAATGCTTGTAGAACTGGGTGTGGGGAGAGGGTGGACAAGGTAGGGTGAGGTAAAAAGAGGACCCCGGTTTCCAAACTATGTTTGGGGGGACCAACCATTTCAGGTCCCGTGATGCGATTGTATCGCAGTCACGGGATGCGCAAACCTGGGGGGGCGGGCCGCAGCCCAACGGCTTAATGCCGCAGTGCTCCCTTGTTTGGGAGCCAAACCTTCAGAAATCAAAAGCAAAAGCAACACCCCGGAGAGTACGGGGTGGATTGTATGTGTAGTCTTACACATCCGGATACAGAAAAACGAGGGGGAAATGAAACATTGTAACTATTTACATTACCTTATCTTTCCTTAATTTTCTCACATTGAGTAGATCAGACTGGCATCCAGTGCTCGGCCATCTCAAAAGACGCCTCTTTTCTAATGTAAATTAATCTAATTTAGCTAGCCTCTCCTCATAAGTTAGAATGCCCATCCCCTGTATTAATTTGGTGGCTCTCCTCTGCACTCTCACTAGTTCCATAATGTCTTTTCTTAGGATTGCTGCCCAAAATCGTACTCCATATTCAAGGTGTGGTTTTACTTATGCTTTGTAAAGGGGCATAATTAGGTTTACTTCCCTTCCATCCATTGCCTGTTTGATGCAAGATAAGATCTTGTTTGGCTTTGCAGCTACTGTATGACATTGGGCACTATTGCTAAGCCTGCCGTCTACAAGCACTCCTAAATCCTTCTCCATCGAGGATTCCCCCAATATATCTCCATTTAATTTGTAAGTCGCCTTTTTATTCTTGCATCCCAAATGCATAACCTTACATTTATCTGTATTAAACCTCATTTGCCATTTACCTGCCCACGTTTCCAGTCTCTCCAAGTCCTTCTGAAGAGAAATTACATCCTGCTCTGATTCTATTACCTTACACAATTTAGTATCATCAGCAAAGATGGAGAGAATGCAATTAGATCCATGTCATATCAGCTGAGGTTAAAGGTCTTGCATGAGGAAAAGTAAATATATATTCTATAGTCTAACTATATATTCTCACTTAAAAAGCTCACTTTAAAAATGCCTCACTATATAAAGGGGGGTATACATGCCCTGTATGACATGCCCTGAGGAAGTCAGTCAATCACTGATGAAATGCGTAGGCTGCGTTATTACATTGGGGGTTGAGATACACGAAGATCCCCCGAGACAGAGTCAGCTGTTCCACAGTGAGCACGTTCCTGCCTTCACTGCTTCAGAGCAAAGAATCAAACTAGTGAGTGAAGGGCTACTAACAGCTCAAAACAGCGGGTATAGAAAGGTAATAAAAAATAGATAATGAGTGGGACTGCTGAGGTAAGCCGCGAGGCGATTCAAAAGCGTGGGTGTGGATGAAGTAGAAGGGGAGACACTGTGAGCTGTATGTGTAGAGGAAGAGTCCCAATGGGAAACGCTACCTGAGATCCTGAGATGTAGCAGGCCTGGATCAGTGCCCCTACGGATCCCTCGTGTAGCTCTCTTCCAGTGCAGTTTTCTCCGCGGAGGGGACGCCGCCGTCCTGGATAACCTCCGTGCTCTCTCCCTCCTGTGGCGCGAAGATCCCGAGTGCCGGAAACACGTAATGGTGTATCCGGTCCGTCCGGGAAAATCTTCCTCTCCCAGTAGACGCGTGATTGCACGGGGGAGAATGGTCCGCCGCCAACACCCACGCAGCCTCCGATCCTCAGCGCGTCACTCCAATCAGATGATAGCAGGAAGCAAAAAAGTTGATTGGTAAGTTGAATCGCGTGAAGTCCCCAAAAAGCACTGACAGCTCACCAAAATAGAAAATAAAACTGTTTAATAAAGACTACATAAAAAGGAACATCAGGACAAACAAAAAACCTGTTACATAACTACCCTACGCGTTTCAGGCACCTTAGTGCCCTTTCTCAAGGGGAATGGTGGGGACTGAATGAGTGTCAGGTATATATAGCCCCTCCTCTCTTATTTAACACACAGCTGAACACAGTTGGTATCTGATAAGTAGTAACACCTGTTATATCTAGGGATGCACCATGATGTTGAATAGATAACCAGGGCGGTACATCGACTAATAAATCCAAGTTCATCCCAGACAATACTAAAGGGACAGCCATTGAACTATTTACCAAAGCAGTACAGAGAGATCTTCTCCTCTTGTCAAAGGGTATACAATTTTCTGAGAAACCTAATAACAGAGATAATCTTAGTCCTGATCTTAGACATGCGCTATCTTTCCTCAAAAACAATGAAAATATAGTAATTAAAAAGGCAGATAAAGGTGGCGCGGTCGTAGTTATGGACTATAGTTATTATCAGACTGAAGCACTCAGACAACTGAATGATATTACATATTACAATCTTTTACCCTCTGATCCAACGAGAATATTTCTAACTGAACTCAATGACCTGTTGGAGATCGGCAAAGATCTTGGTTTATTGTCCCCCAAAGAGTTTGACTATTTGCAATGTCTGCATCCTATCACTCCCGTGTTCCACCACCTGCCTAAGGTACATAAATCATTAGACACACCACCAGGACGTCCAATAGTTTCTAGTATAGGGGCACTGGGTGAACACCTTTCAATTTATATTGATTTTTATTTACAACCCATTGTGCACACCTTACCCTCTCACTTACTGGACACGTCACATCTTCTCACCTTATTTCAAGATTATCACTGGTCACCAGACTTTATGTGGGTCACATTAGATGTCTCTTCACTCTATTCTATTATATCGCACACCCAAGGTCTACTTGCCACCAGATATTTCTTGGACTTAGACCCCTCACTATCACCTCTATACACGGTTTTTCTACTTGACTGCATCCACTTTTTGCTCACGCACAACTACTTTCTTTTTTCTGGCCACTACTACCTCCAAACACGTGGGACTGCCATGGGCACATGCTTCGCCCCCTCCTATGCGAACCTTTTCATGGGATGGTGGGAAGCGACCCACGTGTTTGGAGATAGTAACCCTTTCAGACACCATATACACTTCTACCGCCGCTTCATTGATGACTTACTAATCATCTGGAGCGGTTCGGTGGAAGAATTACATTTATTCATCAACCTTATTAACACTAACACGTACAATCTCCACTTCACATTATCACTATACTCACGTTAATTATCTAGATTTGAAGCTTTACGTAGGGCTGGATCAACGGATTCATACTGACATTTTCCGCAAGGATAATGCAAAAAATACCTTGCTTCATGCGGACAGTGCACATAGTCATGCTCTAATTAAAGGGATACCCTATGGACAGTTCATCCGCCTCCGGAGAAACTGCTCTAATTTAGAAGATTTCCATAATAGGTCCACTGAGCTAACTGATCGGTTCCTCAAAAGAGGTTAGACCAAAAAGAATCTTCAAGAAGCACTGAGCTAACTGATCGGTTCCTCAAAAGAGGTTAGACCAAAAAGAATCTTCAAGAAGCATATGCCTTACAACAAAATAGGGAGGCCATGATCAATAGGTCTATAGATAAATCAACTAACAGATTTAGTGGTACAAATACCTCCAGAGAGAGAAATATCAACTCAGATACCCCCTACTTCATTACAAAATACAGTAGGCAAGCAGAGGCTATCCGTAACATTGTAAACCAACATTGGTCCATACTTACTATAGATCCCCTCCTCAGGAGCATTACTACCACTAAACCCAGATTTGTCTTCCAACGATCTCAAACTATAGGTAACATTGTAGCTCCTAGTGTTATCCAAAAAGATAGATCAACCACCAAAAAAGATTTTTTTCCAAATCTTAAAGGATGTTTTGCTTGTGGACGCTGTAAAATTTGTAGATATGTGTCTAAATCCACTACCTTCACAAATATTGATAATACTAGGTCTTACTATATTCCAATGTTTTTGAACTGCAGAACAGAGTTCGTAATATACATGCTTATTTGTGGTTGCCACAAAAAATACATAGGCCTAACTACACGCATGTTTAAAATAAGAATATTGGAACATATGCGATTAATACTTAAAAAAGACGAAACGCATCCTGTATCAAAACATATCTGTCAAAATGGCACCCTAACAAATTTCAGATGTTTAGCAATAGAACAGATACCCATACATTACAGGGGCGGTGACAGAATTAACAAACTTTACCGCAGAGAGGCCCACTGGATCTTTACCCTTGATACACTAATTCCAAAGGGATTAAACACAGAGTGGGATCTCAAACATTTCCTGTAATTTATGTATGTTATCAGGTATAATCTTATTTACATTTATTCTCGTATTCTACATCGTTATATGACCCCTTGGATCACCTTTAGAGTTTTTTATGATTAGCCTCTGTGATGTTAAGTTGGTCTAATTTACAAACGATTGTCTACTTGATGGTTATTTCAGTTTTTATTTTGCATATTACCGTTTATTTGACCATCATTGTGTTTAACATTCACTGTTAGTTAATTGTCATCATTGTCATGTTTAAACCATAAGCGATAGATGTCTACAATTATCATATCCACTGTTAGTTACTTATTACCAACATTGTGTCTCCTTTTCTCCTTCTGTATTTAACCCTTACTAATCCCTCTGTCCCAATTGACTGTATCATATTCCATAGACTCTGTAATAGGATTGCATTCCATTATATATCAATTATGTCTTAGACTTCTTAGTCATAGGGTCCTTATTGAATACCTATTGATTTAATTATTTTACTAATTAGTCGATGTACCGCCCTGGTTATCTATTCAACATCATGGTGCATCCCTAGATATAACAGGTGTTACTACTTATCAGATACCAACTGTGTTCAGCTGTGTGTTAAATAAGACAGGAGGGGCTATATATACCTGACACTCATTCAGTCCCCACCATTCCCCTTGAGAAAGGGCACTAAGGTGCCTGAAACGCGTAGGGTAGTTATGTAACAGGTTTTTTGTTTGTCCTGATGTTCCTTTTTATGTAGTCTTTATTAAACAGTTTTATTTTCTATTTTGGTGAGCTGTCAGTGCTTTTTGGGGACTTCACGCGATTCAACTTACCAATCAACTTTTTTGCTTCCAAAGAATCAAACTACTCTGCTGTTGCTGTGGTTTTGACCGATTCCACCTACATGCAGCCGAAGCTGGGGTTGAGTGTCCCTGTCCTTACTTGTGGTTGAGCTGGGAGACATACCCACTGAACACACTGCATGTGTTCTTGTGAGACACATATGTTACCCGTCGCCGACCCAACAGGTACTCCCTCTAATGCTGTCTCATACCGGTTCTATTAACCCTAACCACGAGGCTCTCAGCTGACAGGCACGCAGGTAGCATGTATTCCTGTTCAGTGTACATCTGGGCACAGTGCTAGGAGATGGTATGCACAATCACAGTGGAACTGTTTGTTCAACATTATTGTTATTGGAGACATTCACTCATCTCTTTAAGGAGGACTCTATAAGGAACAAAGAAAAACCTGGCGCCAAAAGTTCATTGGATAATCCTGTACTCCTCAGGGGATCAGCACACTTGCTTGACAGGCCATATAGGGGAAAAAACACAAACAGACACAGATCATAGTGCAACACTGTAGGGTTAAAACAGGTCTACACTAATACACACACTGCACATATAACATAGAGACTCCTAGTGACTATAAAAACTATTTATTAAATAAAAAGAACTATGCCATAAAATGGTTTGGACAAATGAAAACCATTTTATGGCATAGTTCTTTTTATTTAATAAATAGTTTTTATAGTCACTAGGAGTCTCTATGTTATATGTGCAGTGTGTGTATTAGTGTAGACCTGTTTTAACCCTACAGTGTTGCACTATGATCTGTGTCTGTTTGTGTTTTTTCCCCTATATGGCCTGTCAAGCAAGTGTGCTGATCCCCTGAGGAGTACAGGATTATCCAATGAACTTTTGGCGCCAGGTTTTTCTTTGTTTTCACTTTCACTTTCTCTGTCAGTACTGACAGTATTACTAGGCAGCCTTTATATATATATTTTGCAATTGTCACACTGGTGTTTTAGTCTTTAGCGCTTGTGCACATTTTTTCTTTTTCACTCTATAAGGAACAGTTCACCTGTGGAACTTTATATGTCTCTTTGGATAGCCTCCTCATTTTTGCTGCAGCAATCTTAACCCTCTCTTTTATATACATATTTGTACACTTATGATCTGTTACATCTGCCTTATTGGTTATAATTATCTGATTATTCATTTATTAAATTGTTATATTTTATTTATAGGAGTGTGCGCTCACCGTTTGTTTATATATATATACAGTTGGGTCCGGAAATAATTGGACACAGATACAAGTTTTGTTATTTCTGCTGTGTACCAAAATAAATTCAAGTTACAGTTAAATAATGAATATGGCTTGAAAGCTTTAATTTGAGGGTATTCACATCCAAATTGGAGGAAGGGTTTAGGAATTACATTCGCATTTGGAAGCTGTTGCTGTGAACCCACAACATGAGGTCAAAGGAGCTCAATGCAAGTGAAACAGGGCATCCTTCGGCTGCAAAAAAAGAAAGAAAATCCATCAGAGAGATAGCAGGAACATTAGGAGTAGCCAAATCAACCGTTTGGTACATTCTGAGAAGAAAAAAAAAAAAGAACGCGCTGGTGAGCTCTACAACACAAAAAGGCCTGGACGTCCATAGGAATCAACAGTGGGGATGATGGTAGGATCCTTTCCATGGTAAAGAAAAACCCCTTCACAACATCCAGCCAAGTGAAGAACACTCTCCAGGAGGTAGGCATATCATTATCCAAATCTAGCATAAAGAGAAGACTTCACGAGAGCAAATACAGAGGGTTCACCACATGGTGCAAACCATTCATAAGCCTCAAGAATAGAAAGGCCAGATTAGACTTTGCCAAACAATATCTAAAAAAGCCAGCCCAGTTCTGGAACAGCATTCTTTAGACAGATAAAACTAAGATCAACCTGTACCAGAATGATGGGAAGAAAAAATGAAGGCGGCTTGGAACGACTCATGATCCGAAGCATACCACATCATCTTTAATCATGGTGGAGGGAGGCGCATGCGCGGCGTCTGGCTGAATGGGAGCTTAAGGTAGAGGCTCCGCTCTACCCGGCACTTCAGAAGCAAATAAAAGCACCTCACATAGCCCGATAATACTCCCACGACTGAGCAAAAGTACAGGGCCACTGCAGTGATGTCAAAAAGGCCTAAATTAAGGAAAGCGGCGTCCCCCCATGTCAGATATTTTCGAAAGGGAGATTTGGCACGAGAGGAGATCCCGGAGATGCCGGTACAACATGGCGGCAGGGAATCGGAAGAATCGGACGTGGTGGGGGAGAGGCCAGAAATCCCCAGGGGAAGCCAAGTGATGACCCGCGACGACATGGGGGACTTTTGCAGGGAAATGAAAGCGTTTTTCCATAAAGAGATGGCGGATCTCAGGAAAGATATTACTAGCATCGGGGAGCGCACGGACTCGCTGGAGAGGAGGATGGACACGGCGGCTAAGTCACAGCAATCTACTGACCGGCAGGTCGCCCAGCTGTCAAATACGGTCCCGGAGCTACTGTATAAGCACGAAGATTCCGAGAACCGCGACTGCAGAAATAATATAAGAGTGTGGGGGGTCCCGGAGGCAGTGGCAGACGTAGAGGATTTTATGTCAAAATGGCTGACAAGCCTCATGCCAGATTTGTCAGAGCGGGACCTAATGCTAGATCGGTTCCACAGGGCACTACGATCGAAACCGCAAAAAGGAGACCCCCCCCCCCCAGGGACATAATAGCAAGGTTTCACCATTTCACCACCAAAGACAAGGTCTGCCGCATTTCCAGAGCCTCCCCGCATATGGAGTTTGAGGGGATTAGGCTCCAGATATTCCAAGACATCTCCCCCACTACATTGGCAAAGAGGAGGGTGTTGGCCCCAATCACAAGGATCTTAAGAGACAATGGAATTAAACATAGGTGGATTTTTCCATTTGGTCTCCTTGTTCTTAAAAATGGGGCGGCTGTGACACTGAGACACCCGGACGACTGAGCTGCCTTCCTGAGGAGACTGGAGCTAGGAGACAAAGCTGCCACTAACCTGGATAACGCCCTGTCGCAGAGCCAGCCTGGAAGGAAGTGAGAGGCTCATCACGAGGTGCATCAAGAGACAAATCCCCCGGAAGCCCGCGAGAAGGACGTCCGGAGGTTTAAAGGGACCGACCAGGACTTCTGCTGTGCGGCCAGTATGCCTCTGACCTCGGGGTGGCGCCATTTCCCTGCTGTGGACGGACATCCTCCCGCAACGACGGAGCTCCCTGTTCTGGCGGCCATCTTGGTCTGCGGCAGGGATGGTCTGATCAGGGGGCAGTCTGCGCCTGCGCAGGGATTGCCCAATAGCAAGAGGGGGCGGAGCAGCCGAATTAAACGGCACAAAGCGCGGGACTATGACGGAGAGCAGGGGGGGACAGGGAAAATGGATGAAAGAAGTGCGGAGAGGCCCCTGGAACCATAGGAGGGAGGAGGCAAAGCCCACGGGAGGCAGAGGTTAGGGTAAAAGTAAAATGGCTGGAGTAAGCGAAGTTATGGGGTTAGGATAAAGAGTTAGATATAGACATAGAGATGGAGTAAAATAGAGTTATGGTTACATGGAGTCCAGGGGGAGCATAAGGGAGAAAAAGCAAGAAAATCTAAGTGCAGTGTGAACAAACAATGAGCAATATGTTTTCAGAATCTTGGCTCCTGTAGAGTGTCTACTTACAAAATGTAAGAATTAAAACAGCAGTATAGGCTTAGGAAATCAGTCGGTGGTGGGTGTCAGTTTGGAGTCATCAGGGTGGCTCCGGTACTCAGGATGGAAAAACCCCAGATGTAGAGAGAGGAAAAAAACTTGCATAGCGCAGATCAACCAATATAAAAAGAGTTAAATCTAAGTAAAAAATGCACTTGCAATGTTTCAAATCAAATCGGGCTTGTCACACTGTGATGGTCTCTCCTATACACTATCAGCAAGCCTGCTCACCGTCCCGCGGCTCCCAGTGCACCTCTGTCTCAGCCCCTGCTCCATCGCGTCACCGCAAGGCTGGGCGTCCGACCCGGTTGCACTCCGGTGGTAACCGAGCTTCCTGTGGTTCCTCTCCAAACTGCTCCGTGTAAAGGAAGACTCCCACTTTACGCATTTCGCTACGTAATCATGTCGGCTTCGACGGATCTGACGTCGGATGCCCAGCCTTGCAGTGACGCGACGGAGCAGGGGCTGAGACAGAGGTGTACTGGGAGCCGCGGGACGGTGAGCAGGCTTACTGATGGTCTCTCCTATACACTATCACCAGGAGGTTAAGATGTCATGATGTAATAAAGATATATAATATGCAATACAGATATGATGTTAGGATGTTAAGATGTGGGAGGATGGTATGATGTTAGGTTATGGAGAGGTTAAGAGTGTAGGATAGTAGGATATGCGAGGGTATGTTAAGATTATGGTTAGGGTTATGTTAAGTTACATGTGCTAAGTTAAGTCAAGGTAGGATGTTAAGATGATGCTATGTGGATGATATGATATGATGTTAAGAGGTAGAGGATAGGATGTGTGAATGATAGATGTGAGTATGAGGTTATGTGGTTACAATCTCTGCCAATCCGAAAACAATAGTGGGGGAATTCAAAAAGTTCTATGAAAAGCTTTACGACGGAAATAAAGTGGCACATAATAACCCTACTAAAAAAGCAATGAAGGACTTCCTTCAGAGCGCGGACCTTCCCAGGCTGGACGGTTTGGATGGAGAGGTGCTGGGGAGAGACTTCTCCTTAGAGGAGATATCTGAGGTCATTAAGAATCTAAAACCCTCTAAAGTCCCGGGGCCTGATGGTTTCTCGAATTTATATTACAAAAAATTTACTAAACAGCTGGCTCCCCATCTTCTCCGTATGTTCAATGCGGTGCTGGCGGGGACCCCTTTCCCGGAACACATGCTCCAAGCGTCTATATCCCTAATCCATAAACAGGGAAAAGATCCGTTGGACTGCAAGAGCTACAGGCCAATTTCCCTTATAAACACTGATGTGAAGAGATATGCGAAATTGCTGGCCAATAGATAGAGTGTCATCCTGCCCAGGCTAATACACCCAGATCAAGTCGGCTTCATTAAGGATAGGCAAGCTGCAGACAACACCCAATGTATTATTGATCTGATAGAAATAGCCAATTCAATATCAATACCGGTTATGGTGCTAAGCCTGGCTGCAGAAAAGGCATTTGACAGGATAAGAAACAAATAAAAAACACAGCGCAAAACCGCATGGTGAAGTATATCAAAATATATAATTATATAAAATGGTGCGTATTCAGCGTACATTAGTTAGAAGAAACAAGCGCATTGAGTGCATATCACACAACAGGTTACCACACTGCAGCAGGTGCCGTGATTCACTGGTAATCTTCGTTGGAAAGATTCGTGATGACAACCCCACGTTCTCGGTAGATGGTATTATAGGAACTCCGTCTATCCTATGGTCTCAACCCCATCGATGGAAAATTCTTCTCGGGAATATCGGCGTGTAGGAGCTCAAACTGCAGGATCGCATCACCACTGAGTGACGTAACAGTCACATGGATGATAGTCTCTTCCGCATACGTAGTGCGGGGATCAGTCCAAGGTGGAACAGATTCTTATTAGTCACAAGACTGCAAACTACATCAGCCACTTAACATATAGCAGCAATGGGAGTTGGGCTATAAATCGTAGCAAGAGAAGGACTTATCCTACGCGTTTCGTAGCAGTCAGCGCTACTTCATCAGGGAATAATTCAGCAATGGTTACCGGCAACATTAAGTACACCCCCCGCCTTCCGTATTGGTCGGTCACTGATGTGTAACAGCCAATCGGGTTGGTGCTGGCGGCTACCAATGTAGGCTGAGAGCCATTGCTGATAATAAACATTAACAAATTTTATTAAAACAATACACATAAATAACAGGGAAATAAAAAATGCCTAGACAAAAACCTAGAAAAAAGAAAACAGTATTAGTATCAATACACAGCAAAACCTAAAAACCATCTGCTGCAGTGTGGTAACCTGTTGTGTGATATGAACTCAATGCGCTTGTTTCTTCTACCTAACATACGCTGAATACTCACAATTTTTATATAATTATATATTTTTATATACTTCACCATGCGGTTTTGCGCTGTGTTTTTTTGTTTCTTGTCTGTTTAGTGCTATCTGAGTGTTGAGCCACCCTGAAATACTACAGCTGCAGCCGCCAATTGTTATTACAGATACTGTATGTTTTATTATGCACTCTAAGGTTAAGGGTTTTCACAAAGGTTTATTTCGAAATATTTTCATAGTTCACTTATAGTAGGATTATAGTTATATAGGTTTATTAGCTGCGCACTGTATTTCTTTCTTTTTGTTCACATTTGACAGGATAGACTGGCCCTATTTAGAAGCTACGCTTGGAGCGTTTGAGTTTGACGGGAAACTGATGAAAGCTATTTCTGCACTATATTCGGGACCATCGGCAAGGGTTACCCACCAGGGTTTCCCTTCGGATCCTTTCAAAATAAAAAGCGGAACGAGACAGGGCTGCCCGCTTTCCCCCCTCCTCTTTGCGTTATGTATAGAGCCTCTAGCAGCCAAGATCTGAACAAGCAAAGACATAGAGGGCATCACATTGGGGAATCAGACGCATAAGGTTGCATTGTATGTGGATGACATTTTCCTGACAGTCTCAAAGCCCCTCACTTTTTGGAAAGGAGTACCTATGAAGAGACATCGGTTGAAAAAGAAGGCCCCTAGTGTAGTACTCCCCACGATGTAATGATTATATAATTAATATGTAACTTTTATTAGTATATGTTTAAAATAATATTGGACTATACAGCATAAAAGGTCTCAGAGGAACCACTTACTCGATCAGTCTCTATCGGATACATATATGAATAATATGCCCATCTGTGATATGTGTTCCTGTAGGAACAAGTATAGGTTCACCTTCAATCCTGGTGCAACCAGGTTAAGGTAGAATCCCTTTATCTTCCAAAAAGCGAAGAACACCCCTGGGTGGGTAAGCAGTAATACCTAGGTGCTGGTATTATCTAGTACTGCTATTCCTTGTATTGTTATGTTGGTGTTCGCCACTAAATAGAGAACATGTGAGTATGGTAAAAAGTGATTAAAAGGCCTATTGTTAGATTGATGTGGCTTTGGTAACAGACCACATCAACCTATAGGGTAACATACTAGTGACCCCTAGTGGAGCAAGCTACTGTATATTTAGGTATGCTCTTGTAACCTCGGATATCAGTATACTGTATGATGACTTCATATCATTTGAACAGAGTATACTGTTTTGATGGTATTGTTCAAATGAGTATATAGATCATACCCTGTGGGTTCCGATTATTTTACAGCTTTATTATGTGTAGTAATTCGTTTAAGTTCAAATCAAGATAAATACGAACTTGTGAAAAAAGGGGGGCACCACTGCTTTTATGGGTAGCAACCTTATTAAGGAATAGGTATTCCTTAATAAGGTTGCTACCCATAAAAGCAGTGGTGCCCCCCTTTTTTCACAAGTTCGTATTTACCTTGATTTGAACTTAAACGAATTACTACACATGAAGTGCACATGTGATGTATACTATGTATAGCGCTTGATCAACATGAAACAGTGCAGTGCACAGTGGTGAATTAATATATATGATGATGAATAGCTGCCTAGATCCCTAATGTGGAGACTATCCCAATGTAGTCTCAAGGTGAACAGGATAGATATATAAATAAAAAGTGAATGACCCTGGCGCTTAAAGTGAACAACAAATGATGAATGAATTACAAATGGTGAACACTGTTAAGATATGATTAAATGATTAATTTTATAAAGTCCTCAAAGGATATGACCAATCTGAGTCCTTGAGATGAAATAAGGAAAGTCTTTTCTTCCTGTTGTTTTTAGTCCACACTGTAGTGTGAATCTTCCCTTATTGCAACGATGGTCCTGATTGAAGAGACAAAAGCAGGGACAGGGCATTGCGCAGTAACGTACAGCAAAAGAATGCCCTCCCAAATGAATGTCCCAAATGATGCCTACTTACTAGAAATAGGAAAAAATCGCACAGTGGATAGAATCTGTATGATGAACCGTCTGAGTCCAGTCTTCTCCAAAGCTGCACGAACTCCACGTGATGTCCCTGGTTCAGCTGGATCTCCAAATGGTCGATATCCACAGGCAGTCTATGAATCTCAGTATCGTGGGACAGAGAGAGAAATGGATTGCGCAATAACGTTTAAAACTTTATTGTACAACCTCACATGTGCAGAAACATACTCACAATGTTCCTGTCAATTAAAAGCAATGAATTTGAAGTGCCGCAAAGGCTTAACACCCCCACACAGCTTCTCACAGTCCTTTGGATGTCCCGTGTACTCGGTACACACAGTGGCGTCTCACGTGACTCCGGCCCGTAATGATGACGTCAGTGTCCCTGTACCTACGATGGACTAATCACCTGACCAGCACTTCAAATTTGTCTCCCCCCTACGCGTTTCGGGGATTCGTCACTTCCTCAGGGGAGCCATAACAATCCCGATGTCTTAAGTACCTTTGAATTAACCCTTAAATGGCCTAAAAAATCGGATATCTATCTTGGTGAATAAACTGGTGGCGCCATAATGACGTCATCAGTGGGGTTGTATACACACAAGATATGGAGGGGTGTATAGAATATATGGTGATATCAACATAAACCCATAAAAATACATAAAATACATAAAATATTCTAATAAAATGAATAACATACGAAAAACAAATGAATGGAGTATCAGAATACCAAGAAAATTCAAAAGAAAGATGCCAAATCAAAGTCAATCAATCACAATCAGGAGTGTCACAACACATGAGGCACATGCATCCCAAAGAAAGAAACATGGTTATTATCGGAAAGAAAACCTCAGACACAACCAAGTGTGGTCCATAGAAGTAGTTCAAACTCTTAAAAAACTAGAAAATCAACACAAAGGCGAAAAAGCAATCAACAAAACAATAGAAAAAGCATTAACCACCAAAACCAACATACAGATCGCTGATAAATGAAGGGACTTAAGAATCAAAGAAAATAAAGACGAAGAACTTAGAAGAAACCTACCCACAAACACCGAAGTAGACCCCACAAATGAAGTTGAAATACCTTCAAATAATAAAATTAAAGAAAGTAGAGACAGTAGAGATAAAATCAAAATAACCAAAGCAGCCAAAAAGAAATTTAACAATATAGAAGAGGTTGAAAGCTGGTTGAAATACGCAACACAACTAAGCGCGGCGGAAAATCCAAACGAAGATCAAAATCAATTAATGGAAGCAGCACTATTAAAGGTGAACGAGTCAATTAGAAAACCCGAGCCAAAGAAGAACAGTAAAAACAACAGAGCTATACCACCAAACTGCAGAAATAAGAAAGGCAATAAAATTTATGCAAAAGAAAAAGCTGACTATAAATCCCACCAGGCTTTATTCCAAAAAGATAATAAACTAGCAAGAATGATTACAAACAGCGATATAAATGGTTGCTGCAATATACAAATCGACAAAATTGAAAAATATTACCGAGACATCTTCGAAAAAAATCCAGAAAGTAAAAAACCTAAATTCCCCCCAGCAAAGGCACCTGTCCGCAAGGAGGGAAACGATAAGCTAATGGCACCAATCACATCAGAAGAAGTGCAGAAGGCTCTCAAAAGCACCAAAGCCTCGTCAGCCCCTGGCCCTCATAAGGTAAAGGTCTCCGACCTCTCACTAATTTTCAATAATAACAAACAAATAATACCCGATATATTCAATATCTGGATGAAAACAGGAGTCATTCCAAAATGTATTAAGAACAACAAAACAATACTACTCCCAAAAACCAACGATCAGGCCAAATAGAATAATATTGCCAACTGGAGGCCAATAACAATCGGTTCAGTGTGGCTTAGAACATTTTCAAAAATATTAAAAGACAGATAAAGCTCGACCATCAACATCGACGACAGACAAAAAGGATTCAGACCGATGTCCGGTTGCCAAGAAAATACAACCATCCTAAATAACATCATAAAGGGTGCCAGACGGCAAAAGGACAGTCTGGGGGTAGTTTTCATTGATCTTCAGAAAGCGTTTGACACCGTCTCGCATAAACATGTATGGGAGAGTCTGGACAGACACAGAGTCAGTAAAAAATTCACTTCATTCACGATTCTATTGAATTCATATTAACATATTAACTATTTCCTATTCCAGCACGATTTTTATTTGCAACACTGTGGTACGGTAATGGGGACAAGCTTTGCACCATCCTTTGCTAACCTTTATATGGGATGGTGGGAGTCATTGCATATTTGGAGTTCCGGTGCATCTCCTCCACATATAAAATTGTGGAGAAGATACATCGACGATATTCTGGTCATCTGGGACCGTGACAAGGCGTCATTTGACAGCTTTGTTGATAAAATCAACGTTAACAACTTTAACCTCACCTTTACCAGTGATATCCAAAAGGACCAGATAACCTTTCTAGATCTGACTATCTACACTCAGGGGGATTCACTCTTAACAAAAACCTTTTTAAAAGAAACAAATGTCAACTCTAATCTACATCCTGAGAGCGGACATGAGAAGAAATGTATCACCAACATTTCTTACAGCCAGTTTCTTCGTATTAGAAGAAACTGTGCAAACATTGATACATTTAAGGAACAGTCCAAGGTTCTCATAGAGCGCTTTAGACAAAAAGGCTATCAAGAGGAGCTTATCTCTGAATCCTACCGTAAAGCTTTGAACAAAAATAGAGAATCTCTACTGATAAAGAATAATAAGAAAAAACAAGAGATCAGGAAAAAGAAACAAACTATCTCTACTGGTCAACCAGCTATTACTGTAAATACCACAGAGTCCAACACTGTGGAATACACTAAAGCTAAACAAGATACACCTTTTTTTGTCACCAAATTTAATCAATCACACAAATCTATAAAAGGGATCCTTTCCAAACATTGGCATATCCTACTTATGGATCCCATTTTAAAAGAATTTCTTGCCAAAAAACCACCCATTGTTTTTTAAGGGCACAAACCCTCAAAACCATCCTTGCTCCTAGTTTATTAAAGGGCACCGATAAATCTAGGAAAAAAGATCTGAGGGACACATTGGGAGTGGTTGGTAATTACAGATGCACCAAATGCAAGATTTGCCCAAAAATGTTAACCAACAAATCTTTTAAATCATTTGTCACAGGGCTTGAATACAAAATTTCCAACTACGTTGATTGTCTGTCCACGTATGTAGTGTACATTCTGCAATGCAGCTGTGGAGTGCAATACGTGGGCAGAACCAAACGTAATCTAAAAATACGCATTATGGAGCACTTACTGTACGCAACATTTCCAATATCCCCAAATTAGAAGCAACCTCCAAACCCCTTACTCACTTACTAGCTCATTTTAAAGATGTACACAATTGTAGTACAGTGGGTGCACAATATATGGGGATAGAGAGGATTATGGGTGACATGAGGGCAGGAGATAGGGACCTACAAATTGCCAAAAGAGAGCAGTTTTGGATCTTCACACTGCAGTCGAAATACCCAGGGGGTCTTAATGACTATGTTGAACTGACACCTTTTTTAAGATAATTGGAATTATGGTTGTGTCATTCTTTTTATTATGTTCTTATTGTTTTCTCCTCCACCAATAAAGGTTCCCCCCCTTCCCTCCCTCCACCCTCCCCCTCTTTCCCCCACCTCCCCATCCTTATCCCCGTTCTCACCCCTTCCCATTTATTCTCCTCCTTTCTGGGCATTCATTGTTTTTCTCCACCCCCCTTACCCCCCTGTTCTCTTTCCCCCCCCCTTCATTCATCTCCTCCCCTCCCCCCCTCTCCTTTCCTGTTTCCACTATTTCCTATTTCTTTCCCTCCCCTCCCCCCTTCACCTTTCCACCCCCTCTTTCTGTCCAACCCCTCCCTCTTCTTCCCTCCCCCCTTTCCCTTTCCTTTTTCCCCTTCCCCTGTCCCCCTGTCCCCCGTCCTTCTTCATCCCCCCATCCCTCTCCCCCCTCCCCGTTTCTCTGTTCCCCCCTCCCCTTTCTCCCCCCTTTTCCCCTCCCCCTTCGTCCCCCCCTTTCTCCCCCCCTACATGTTCCTCATCCCCCCACACATTCTCTTAATCTTTCCCATTTTTTATGTTTATTATGGTATTAATTGCGGCTTAGTGATACTATTTGTGTATGATTAAGCATTTATTCAACACCTACAGGGACAGCCTTTAGCAATATGGGATTCCAACACTCCTCTCAATTGATCTATATATGGCACCTTTGTGTTGTGGATTTCTACAAACACTAGTAATTATCCCACCTCTTTAAGCAAGTGTTTACATACACCTTTAGCTTGTTAAATACCCAGCGTACTTAATATATCTTACGCTCACATTTAGGTATTTAATTAATTAATTGGGTAACTAGCTCGGAGTGTCTGCATAAAAGGCCCCCTCATAGGTATCTCTATACCGCCTGATGAAGCACTGAATAGTGTGAAACGCGTTGCGGAGTATATACAGTACTTGTTGGTGCCCAGACGTTTGGTTGTACAAGTCCCAGCTTCATACGAACTTTAGAGCTGGTTCTACCTGCTCGAGTGGGACGTAAAGTACACAGGCGATCGGAGGGCAGCTCCATACGGGTCCTGCGACATCCGCAACCCGGAAGTAAGATCTGAGCCTTGCCGGGCAAGCCAGCCCCAGCGCGCGGGACTGAACTGCAAACATCAGGCAATACCTCCTGCGCCTACTCCCCTGGATCCACCATTCTTGTACTGGCCGCTACTGGACATTTTTAATATGATGTGTAAGTTTTTACATTTTATTATATCAATTGTATAATACATTATCCTTAACCCTTGGTGCGCTTCTGTGTTCTTTTCCACTATCTTCTGACGATGGAGTCTTCCTACGGAAGTTACCAGTGGAGGAGGGGTGCCTCCACATCACAGTAGCAGCAAGAGGGGAGAGCTGATCTACTTCAAGATCCCTTCTAGGAAGCATGAGCGCGGATTGACTTTTCTACTTTCAGTAAAAAATTCATCAACATAATAAAGGAATGCTACAACGGCGCCACTACATCAGTCAAAAATGTGGTCGAAGACTCCAAACCGATAGCTCTAAAAAAAGGGGTTTAACAAGGAGACCCGATGTCGCCTGTCCTTTTCAATCTAGCCCTAGACCCACTCCTGAAAGAACTAAGGAATAAAGGGAAAGGTTTTTCTTTCAGAAATATTAACACCCAGCCTGCAACAGCAGCTCTTGCCTTTGCTGATGACAAAGCAATATTAGGAAACACATGGTTTGACGTCCAACACAACCTGGATATCATCGATAAGTTTTGCAAGAAAACAAATCTAAAAGTGAACGTGAGCAAAACCCAATGGTTCCTCATAGAACACTGCGGCAAAACAATCAAAGTAAACAACAAAGAAAGCTGGAAAATAAACAATGAATCAATTGACTATATAGCCCCAGGTGACAGCGAAAAATATCTTGGAATCAAGTTTGACCCACACACAGGGTCCAAATGCAAGGAGATAACATCCGCATTGGACAACTGGCTAATGAGACTAAATGAGCTAAAATTAAAATCAAACCAAAAAATTGTTATGTTAAATGAATATATAATACCTAAAATGATCTACGAGGTACCCCTTGCATACATCAAGAAACAAACCTTGGATAATCTAGATGGGAAAATCAGAAAATATATCAAAGACTGCCTACATCTACCCATTTATACGGCAGACGGTTTTCTGTATGCATCAACGAAGGATGGAGGCCTTGGATGTACAAACATCACTGTCCAAGCTTCCACACTACACAAACAATTTGCTGAAAGTCAAAACTACAAAAGACCCAATTCTCCCCATCTCCCACCAATATGCAGGCACTAATATAGAGGAAGAAATCCTAAACATCGCTAAAAAGATGGTTTTCCAAAACCCCGAATTTACTCTCGATAAAAATAAAATCCCAATAAAGCTAAAAAAACAACTGGCGTAAAGCGGCCTACCTCAATTGGAAATACCTCCCGGTACAAGGAGATGGTGTCGGATACTACGAAAAGGAAAGCATCGGTAACAATTGGTTAAAACACCACAATAACTGGAAAGAGAGCAAATATCTAGCTGCTTTATAGTTAAGATGTAACGTATTTCCCACCAGAGAAACAAATCAAAGAGGAAGAAACCGGCTGATGGTCTCATGCAGGAGATGCAGTAAAGCATGCAAAACCATCAGTCACATCTCCAGAGCATATATTGGAACAAAGCTTAGGAGAATAATATTGTGGAGGACACCATCGACCTAGCTAAAAACCATGATTGGATAACTTTCAGGGAACCTCATATTATCGACTCAGGAGGTTCACTAAACAAACCGGACATAATTATAGCAAAAGACAATAAAGCCCTTCTTATCGATGTAACTATTAGATATGAGAACAACCACAAATCTATTGAAAATGCCAACATTGAAAAAACAACAAATATCAACACTTTACCAAAGAAATTAAAGAGCTCACCAATTGCGATGAAATATCATTCTACGGATTAGTAATTGGATGCAGGGGAGTGTGGCCAAGATAAAACAACACATTACTTCACAAAATAGGACGCGCCAAGAAGAGAAAATTCGCAAAGAAAATTTGCACGACAGTAATTTTCGATACACTTAAACTGATGCAGCTCTTCATGGACGAATAAGCCATGGCTGTGCCCATCAATTACACCAAAATACTAGGAATCCATTATCACTTATTAACACACCCCACCCGTCACCACACTTTCCCCACGCCCAATTAATCCTATACCACCTTTCCCTCTCCATGGCTCTATAATTAGTACATATAGGTCTCATTCTTTACCCATCCTAAGTCTCAATTCTTATGCATTAGCCCACCCAACGTTATCTTGCACTATATCTTTGCACATAAGTTAGACAAATATAGTTATAGTCACCAACAGTATCCACACATACCTAACAGGGATAATCTAAATAAGGGTTATGGGATATTGATGCTTTGTCGTAAGTAATGATACTTACAATCAAAGTCAATCAAAGTCAATCAAATCAAAGTCATGTTTACAACTACTATGTATATAATGGCAGGGTTATTGCTTGAGAGCCCTAGTTCAACAACCTTGTACAGTATATGACTAAGCTGATGGGCAGCTTCACTAACAACCCAGAATTGGATTTCTCCCAAGGGCGATATGCACCGTGTTTACCTTGTCACTACTGTGTCTAAGGTTTCCATTTTAGGGCCACAGTTGCACACATCTCTTTATCTTCTCTTCAGTCTTTTCTCTGATCTTTTTCCTTCCCTGACCCACTCTCCCCTCCCTATCCTCCTGTCTACCTTTGTCTTCTTAAGAAAAGAAACTAAGTACCAATTTTTAACGACTCAAGAGGAATTTGAGATGTATAATGACCCCTACTTTGGGAAGGTGGACGGTCCACTGTATTTTCTAACTATGGGATCATGTCTAACCCGACCTCTACAAAACTCCTCTCACTCAATGTCAAAGCCCTACATTCTCTTAAACGGAGACTTGCTCTCCAAGAATTTACAAGAACGAAAGGAGATCTCCTATTTATACAAGAAACGCATTTTAGTGTGCATGACCACCCCAACGCGTTTAAGAATGTTTTTCCTTTGGCATATTATTCATCATTCTCTAGCAAAGAAAGAGTAGCGATTTTAATTAAATGGAATGTCCCCTTCACGGCCGACAAAGTGACTATGACCCTGAGGGTAGATTCCTGATAGTCCGAGGTTCTCTTTCAGGCACCCCAGTGTCACTAATTAATCTCTATGCTCCAAAAGAAAAATCAGGTGACTTTCCTGACAGAGGTTCTGGAATCATTAGATCTGCAATCTATGCTCTCTTTAATAATCGCGGGAGATATGAATATGGTATATTCACCCGAACGAGATAAATCCACTAGCCCGAGTCTTTCCCACTCAATCCACACCCAAAAAACGGCAAAGAAATTTAGAGAAACCACAAAGAATTTCTGACAGATATTTGGAGGGCCCAACGGGATTACACATTTTATTCTCCACCACATCAGAACTATTCAAGAATTAACTATTTTTTGTCACCAAAAATATTCTTCAAACATCCTCCCAATTGGATATAGGGCCAATCACCTGGTTGGACCTTGCTTCTATTGATTTGACCCACTCTCTTCCCTTTGTCAAAAATAACTCCTACTGCTGGAAACTAAACGATTCTCTTTTGAACTACCCAGAAATAGAGAGAACAATTAAACAAAAATGTTCTGAATATTTTGACATAAACAAGGGCTCTGTCTCAGCTCCATCTATGCTTTGAGAGGCCCACAAAACATCAATTAGAGGTGATCTTATTTCGATCGAAAGCCACATTAAAACAATATAAAGAACTCACAGATAAGATTGTTCAATTAGAACAGCAACACAAAACTAACCCCTCAAAAAAACTATATACAGTAAATCCCTCAACGATACGAGAACAGCGCTTAAAGAGAGACAATTAGATGATGTAGAAAGAGCATTGAAATTAACCAATCAGCGTTATTATGACAAGGGGAATAAGGAGAATAGGTTATTAGTGTGCAACAAAAGAGGGGCGATGACGGACATCTCCCCAAGTACCCTACTCCCTCTACACAGTGTATTGACACATAAATGGTGGGGCTCAGTGTTCCTAATTAAAGCTACTCAGGTGATCATTAGGCATCAATCACATAAAGCAACTGCTCCCATCATTGTGGAAGAACTGACACTATATTGACGATTTGATTTTTATTTGGGATGGGGATTCAGATTCACTCAACAATTTTTTTCAAACACTCAACACTAACGAAGTTAATTTAAAATTCACTATGGAAACACATACTCATCATATCAATTTCTTGGACGTGACGTTCCATGTTGACCTAAACAATGTTATACAGACTAATCTCTTTAAGAAACCCAATTCAAGAAACTCCTTTCTCCACGCCAGGAGCAGTCATCCCAGGTCCCTTATACGCGGGATCCCCAAGGGGCAATTTCTTCGATACAGGAGATTATGTTCAGATGAGACACTATTTGTCAAACATTCCAGGGACCTTAGCTCAAGGTTCGAGAAGAGGGGTTATGACAAGAAAGATGTAGATATATATTTTCAACAAGCCAGTGTCCTAGATAGAAAAACATTGATTAAATATAAACAAACAAAGAAACGTGAGTTTGTCAGTCCTTTATTCATTACACAATTCAATGGTCAGGCGAACCAAATCAAATCAATTGTCCATAAACATTGGAATACCTTAAAACTAGATTCGGACCTTGATATGGTCACTAAAGAAGGCCCTAAGTTTGTTTTTAAAAAGGCCAGAACATTGGCCTCTTCGCTATCCCCAGCCTTTTTTCCTCTGCACCAGATCGTTTATCGAATATTCCTTCTGGTTTCTAACATGTGGAAGATGTAGTTTGTGTAAATATGCTAAATCTATCAAACAATTTCAAACGATTTACCCTAAATGTAATTACAAAATATCCACATTTATCAATTGCCACACAAGTTTCGTGGTATATATGATATCCTGTGGATGTAATAAAAAGTATATAGGGAGGACCATTAGGCCCCTCAAAACCAGAATGGCAGAACATGCTAGACTAATAATAAAGAGAGATCTAGAACACCCGGTATCAAGACACTTTCTGTAGTGTCCCAAAGGGGCATTGCTAATTTCCAATTCTCTGGGATTGAATACATTGCCCCATGGGTTAGAGGGGGTGATAGACTCAACACCCTCAACAAGAGAGAGATGCATTGGATATTTACCATGGATACATTATACCCTAAGGGGTTAAACGTAGAATGGGAGTTTAAACATTTTCTCATGGATTAATACATTTAATATCTAATCGGTTTGGAATGTACCACTGATTATTGGTTCAGCGGTTATTCAACATTATTCCATTGGCAAATGGTCACTTTTTCAATATCTGTTAATTTTCTTTAGTGATAGACTAGATCCAGTCGTCCCACGCGATTTACATATACATACTTTTATATGTGTCACATCTATTCATATGTCTTTGAATCTTGGTGTTTATGATAATCTAATACATTTATTTGATTTCTGGACCTAGGGTGGTACCTTATAGTGTTTTTATTATTCTTTGATTAAATAGTGTTTTTATCATTTTTCATTGTTGTACTTGCAGTACAAACATGTGTTTTTAAATGTGTTTTTGCCCATGTATTAGGATATGTGTGTTAGTCCCTTTTTAATTACCCATTAATCTACTCATTCTGTTCATGATTGGTAGATGTAGCTAAATCATCATGCTATACACCTGAGGTAATCAAGTAATATCCTTTATATATGAGCTGTTGTGTGTCCCAACAGACCACTCTTTGATAAAGCGCCCTGTACGCGAAACATGTCAGAGCATCTTTAGGAACTCTGCTATGTTCTTTTATTAATAAACCATTCTAAAGAAGACCCTCGTGTCCTGTGATGTGCTGGTGTGCTGTGCTCCGGTTTTTTTCATTACTCTAGACTACTGTGAAAATGATAGAAAGAGATACCCGGGCGCTACCTCTAAATTTGATAAGGGTAGGGAAATAAAAATGTGGAAATACATCCTTAAAAGTTCATAAGGTTCCCCTCCGCTTCTTGGTCTCTTCCTGTGACTCAAAAACCCCAAAAGGATCCATCCAGGATCCTTGACAGTATAGGGATACAAAAGGAAAAAATGGGGGAGCATAGGTTGAGGGGAAAATAGGAATAGCAAATTAGGTTCAGGTATGTTAGTCCCTGAAACAATCTCCGTGGGGATATTAAAGTGTATAGTGTAGAGCAAGCATGTCAAACTCAAATGCTAACAAGGGCCAAATAAACAAGGTTTAAGTCTAGGTGGGCCGCAAAAAAACCAAAACTTAAATTTTCATAGAAACGTAGGTTTATTTCGAAAAGTACAGTGTGTGTGTGTGTGTGTGTGTGTATGTGTGTCTGTGTGTGTGTCGGATGACCTCAAAAAAAAAAAAGCCAGATGTGAATGATTCTGAACGCATTAACCAGTGTCAGGATGCCCCCTCTTAACAATTTCCAAAGCAGCAATCCCACCTGGGATCTTACCTGATCCGCAGTCTCTCAAGGTAGTATACTGGAGGGGAGGTGTTCCTTACCTGTCTTCTAATGTCCCCCGTGTGAAACTTGAGAGTCAGATCTGGAAGAAAGCAGAATAGGTTATTTCGGTGTAGGTATAGGGCAGTTAAGAGAAAAACGAAGAGAGTGGGTGAGGGTGACACACACAGAGAGAGAGAGGGTGACAGACAGAGAGAGGGTGACACAGAGAGAGAGAGGGTGACAGAGAGAGGGTGACAGAGAGAGGGTGACAGAGAGAGAGGGAGACAGACAGAGAGGGAGGCAGACAGAGAGGGAGGCAGACAGAGAGGGAGGCAGAGTGGGAAGCAGAGTGAGAGAGGGAGGCAGAGTGAGAGAGGGTGGGAGAGAGAGAGGGTGGGAGAGTGAGAGAGGGTGGGAGAGTGAGAGAGGGTGGGAGAGTGAGAGAGGGTGGGAGAGTGAGAGGGTGGGAGTGTGGGAGAGTGAGAGAGGGTGGGAGAGTGAGAGAGGGTGGGAGAGTGAGAGAGGGTGGGAGAGAGAGAGGGTGGGAGAGAGAGAGGGTGGGAGAGTGAGAGAGGGTGGGAGAGTGAGAGAGGGTGGGAGAGTTAGAGAGGGTGGGAGAGTGAGAGAGAGACAGAGTGAGAGAGAGACAGAGTGAGAGAGACAGAGTGAGAGAGACAGAGTGAGAGAGACAGAGTGAGAGGGACGGAGAGTGAGAGGGACGGAGAGTGAGAGGGACGGAGAGTGAGAGGGACGGAGAGTGAGAGGGACGGAGAGTGAGAGGGACGGAGAGTGAGAGAGACGGAGAGAGACTGATGGAGAGTGAGAGAGACAGGGAGAGTGAGAGAGACAGGGAGAGTGAGAGAGAGGGTGGTTGACTGACTCACCAGGCCCGGGACGTCAACCCCGGCAGACCCCCTGTTGGCGGCCTTGTCCCTCATTCTCTCTCTACTTCCCCCCCATTTTCTCCCCCTTCCCTCCCCACCCCCATTCTCGCAATCCCCTCTTCTCTCTCCCCACCCATCTCCCTCTCCCCCCTCCATTCTCTCCCCCCCTCCATTCTCTCTCTGACCTGCACAGACGCACACAGCCACTGACCTACAGACACACACAGACAGACCAACAAAGACACTGACCACGCACAGACACCCACACAGTCACTGCTGGCCTGCACAGACATACACACACAGCCACTGATACACACACACACACACACACACACACGGGCAGGGGGTGACAGGGGCAGGGGGTGACAGGGGCAGGGGGTGACAGGGGCAGGGGTTGACAGAGGCAGGGGGTGACAGGGGCAGGGGGTGACAGGGGTTGATATGGACAGGGGGTGGCAGGGGGTGACAGATGCAGGGGGTGACAGATGCAGGGGGTGAAAGGGGCAGGGGGTGACACGGGGTAGCAGGGGGTGAAAGGGGCGGGGGGTGATGGGGTGACAGGCAGGAGGTGACTGGGGGTGACAGGGGGTGGCAGGGGGTGACAGGGGCAGGGAGTGACAGAGGCAGGGGGTGACAGAGGCAGGGGGTGACAGGGGGTGACACTGGGTGGCAGGGGGTGACAGGGGCAGGGGGTGATAGGCAGGGGGTGACTGGGGGTGAAAGGGGCAGGGGTTGACGGGGTGACAGGCAGGGGGTGACAGGGGCAGGGGTTGACAGGGGGTGACAGAGGCTGACAGAGGCAAGGGGTGACAGGGTGACACGGGGTGGCAGGGGGTGACAGGGGCAGGGGGTGAAAGGTGCAGGGGGTGACAGAGGCAGGGGGTGAAAGGGGCAGGGGGTGACGGGTTGAGAGGGGCAGGGGGTGACAGGGTTTGACAGGGGGTGACAGAGGCAGGGGGTGACAGAGGGTGACAGAGGCAGGGGGTGACACGGGGTGACAGGGGCAGGGGGTGACGGGCAGGGGGTGACAGGCAGGGGGTGATGGGGTGGCAGGGGGTGACAGGGGCAGGGGTTGACAGGGGGTGACAGAGGCAGGGGGTGGCAGGGGGTGACAGGGGCAGGGGGTGACAGAGGCAGGGGGTGACAGGGGCAGGGGGTGACAGGGGCAGGGGGTGACAGGGGGTGATATGGACAGGGGGAGGCAGGGGGTGACAGAGGCAGTGGGTGATGGGGTGACAGAGGCAGGGGGTGACACGGGGTGACAGGGGCAAGGGGTGAAAGGGGCAGGGGGTGACAGGGGGTGACAGGCAGGGGGTGACAGGCAGGGGGTGACAGGGGTTGGCAGGGGGTGACGGGTTGATATGGACAGGGGGTGGCAGGGGGTGACAGAGGCAGGGGGTGACAGGGGGTGACAGAGGCAGGGGGTGACACGGGGTGGCAGGGGGTGACAGGGGCAGAGGGTGAAAGGGGCAGGGGGTGACAGGCAGGGGGTGACTGGGGGTGGCAGGGGTTAGCGGTGAAAGGGGCAGGGGGTGACAGAGGCAGGGGGTGACGGGTTGACAGGGGTGACAGGGGCAGGGGGTGATATGGACAGGGGGTGACGGGGTGACAGAGGCAGGGGGTGACAGGGGCAGGGGGTGACAGAGGGTGACAGAGGCAGGGGGTGGCAGTGGGTGACACGGGGTGGCAGGGGGTGAAAGGGGCATGGGGTGACAGGGGGTGTCAGGGGGTGACAGAGGCAGGGGGTGACAGAGGCAGGGGGTGACAGAGGCAGGGGGTGACGGGGTGACAGGGAGGGGGTGACACGGGGTGGCACGGGCAGGGGGTGACGGGCAGGGGGTGACGGGGTGGCAGGGGTTGGCAGGGACAGGGGGTGACGGGGTGATATGGGCAGGGGGTGACAGAGGCAGGGGGTGACAGAGGCAGGGGGTGACACGGGGTGGCAGGGGGTGACTGGAGGTTGCAGGGGGTGACAGGGGCAGGGGGTGACAGAGGCTGGGGGTGACAGAGGTTGACGGGGTGACAGGGGCAGGGGGTGACTGGGGGTGACAGAGGCAGGGGGTGACAGAGGGTGACAGAGGCAGGGGGTGGCAGTGGGTGGCAGGGGGTGAAAGGGGCAGGGGGTGATATGGACGGGGGTGGCAAGGGGGTGACAGGGCAGGGGGTGACAAGGCTGATATGGACAGGGGGTGGCAGGGGGTGACAGAGGCAGGGGGTGAAAGGGGCAGGGGGTGACAGAGGCAGGGGGTGACACGGGATGGCAGGAGTTGGCAGGGGGTGAAAGGGACAGGGGGTGGCAGGGTGACAGGGGGTGACAGGGGCAGGGTGGGTGACCCCAGGATGGCCCCCATCACACACACACACACACACACACACACACACACACACACACACACACGGGCAGGGGGTGACAGGGGCAGGGGTTGACAGGGGCAGGGGGTGACAGGGGCAGGGGTTGACAGAGGCAGGGGGTGACAGGGGTTGATATGGACAGGGGGTGGCAGGGGGTGACAGATGCAGGGGGTGACAGATGCAGGGGGTGAAAGGGGCAGGGGGTGACAGGGGGTGACACGGGGTAGCAGGGGGTGAAAGGGGCGGGGGGTGATGGGGTGACAGGCAGGAGGTGACTGGGGGTGGCAGGGGGTGACAGAGGCAGGGGGTGACAGGGGGTGACACTGGGTGGCAGGGGGTGACAGGGGCAGGGGGTGATAGGCAGGGGGTGACTGGGGGTGACAGGGGGTGATAGGGGCAGGGGGTGAAAGGGGCAGGGGTTGACGGGGTGACAGGCAGGGGGTGACAGGGGCAGGGGTTGACAGGGGGTGACAGAGGCTGACAGAGGCAGGGGGTGACAGGGTGACACGGGGTGGCAGGGGGTGACAGGGGCAGGGGGTGAAAGGTGCAGGGGGTGACAGAGGCAGGGGGTGAAAGGGGCAGGGGGTGATGGGTTGAGAGGGGCAGGGGGTGACAGGGGTTGACAGGGGGTGACAGAGGCAGGGGGTGACAGAGGGTGGCAGGGGGTGACAGGGGCAGGGGGTGACGGGCAGGGGGTGATGGGGTGACAGGCAGGGGGTGATGGGGTGGCAGGGGGTGACAGGGGCAGGTGTTGACAGGGGGTGACAGAGGCAGGGGGTGGCAGTGGGTGACACGGGGTGGCAGGGGGTGACGGGCAGGGGGTGACAGGGGCAGGGGGTGATGGGGTGACAGGCAGGGGGTGACTGGGGTGACAGGCAGGGGGTGACAGGGGCAGGGGGTGACAGAGGCAGGGGGTGGCAGGGGGTGACAGGGGTAGGGGGTGACAGGGGCAGGGGGTGACAGAGGCAGGGGGTGACAGGGACAGGGGGTGACAGGGGGTGATATGGACAGGGGGAGGCAGGGGGTGACAGAGGCAGTGGGTGATGGGGTGACAGAGGCAGGGGGTGGCAGGGGGTGACACGGGGTGACAGGGGCAAGGGGTGAAAGGGGCAGGGGGTGATGGGCAGGGGGTGATGGGCAGGGGGTGACGGGGTGACAGGCAGGGGGTGACAGGGGTTGGCAGGGGGTGACGGGTTGATATGGACAGGGGGTGGCAGGGGGTGACAGAGGCAGGGGGTGACAGGGGGTGACAGAGGCAGGGGGTGACACGGGGTGACAGGGGTAGGGGGTGAAAGGGGCAGGGGGTGACAGGCAGGGGGTGACTGGGGGTGGCAGGGGTTAGCGGTGAAAGGGGCAGGGGGTGACAGGTTGACAGGGGTGACAGGGGCAGGGGGTGATATGGACAGGGGGTGACGGGGTGACAGAGGCAGGGGGTGACAGGGGCAGGGGGTGACAGAGGGTGACAGAGGCAGGGGGTGGCAGTGGGTGACACGGGGTGGCAGGGGGTGAAAGGGGCAGGGGGTGATATGGACAGGGGGTGTCAGGGGGTGACAGAGGCAGGGGGTGACGGGGTGACAGAGGCAGGGGGTGACGGGGTGACAGGGAGGGGGTGACACGGGCAGGGGGTGACGGGCAGGGGGTGACGGGGTGGCAGGGGTTGGCAGGGACAGGGGGTGACGGGGTGATATGGGCAGGGGGTGACAGAGGCAGGGGGTGACAGAGGCAGGGGGTGACACGGGGTGGCAGGGGGTGACAGGGGCAGGGGGTGACTGGAGGTTGCAGGGGGTGACAGGGACAGGGGGTGACAGAGGCTGACGGGGTGACAGGGGCAGGGGGTGATATGGACAGGGGGTGACTGGGGGTGACAGAGGCAGGGGGTGACAGAGGGTGACAGAGGCAGGCGGTGGCAGTGGGTGAAAGGGGCAGGGGGTGATATGGACGGGGTGGCAGGGGGTGACAGGGCAGGGGGTGACAAGGCTGATATGGACAGGGGGTGGCAGGGGGTGACAGAGGCAGGGGGTGAAAGGGGCAGGGGGTGACAGAGGCAGGGGGTGACACGGGATGGCAGGAGTTGGCAGGGGGTGAAAGGGACAGGGGGTGGCAGGGTGACAGGGGGTGACAGGGGCAGGGGGTGACAGGGGCAGGGGATGGCAGGGGTCGGGTGGGTGACCCCAGGATGGCCCCCATGCCCCATCAGCATCTTGTCCTTGCCTTATTCCCAGGCTTCCAGGCAGGAGGCAGTCCCACAGACTGCCTCTGTGGGATTCTCTCCTCCGGGGAGTTGGCTCCGCCCCTGCTGTGCTCTCCACATCCCACACATGGCACATGCTGCAGTGCTGGAGAGGAAAGCTCATCATTCATGTAAGCCTGAGAGCTGAACAAACACACAAACACAAACACTGAGATACACACACACACTGAGACGCTCACACACACACACACACACGTTTACCAGGCTTCAAGGAGAATGTCTCCGCCGGAGTTTTGACTCCGCCCCCATTGTCCTCCCACACACGGCACGAGTGCAGATTAAATGCACCCGGCCACCGTACGCCTCCAGCCCCTGCAGGCCAGATTTTACTTCCGCCCATGCTACTCTCTTCCCCCACACCCGCGCTCGCTACTCCCGCGGCCAAAACTTTTAACCGCCGCCCACGCGCTCGCCGACACATACGACCGCTGCGCTGGTTGTGAGCGGGCCGCAAAAATATCCGTTGCGGGCCGCATGCGGCCCGCGGGCTGCATGCGGCCCGCGGGCTGCATGTTTGACATGCCTGGTGTAGAGGGAGAGGGGGGTTGGCCCGGTATTAAAGGGGTTGCACCCCATATGGCCACCCCCTGACCTCACCAGGCAGGCAAGGGGTTAACTGGACTGCGGTCCAGGAATGTGGCTTACACCTTGTCATGTCAGGAAAATGTATGTTCCCCTGTTCCCATGTTTCATTATAATGTCAGTGTCTGCACCACAATGGGGATTTAGTGACAAACTGTGATTTATTTTACAGCAGAGAATTTTGTGTTAAAGTATGAAACGGTTTAAGTGGTATTTGTTTATCTCCGGTTCTGAAGGTCGCAGCAGGCTGAAACTTGGATCATATGATGTCCCAGTTCCGGCATTAAGATCTGGAAAGTTTGGACCCGCTGGACATAACGGAACCGGATATTTTAATATGTCTGTGTTTTAACTTAATGCTGTATTCCAAGGCGGGGATAAAAACCCGCGCAGATTCCTTCACACAAAGGAATGCAAATGGTCAGGGGGGCGACTCAAAGTCTAGGAACCAAGTACTGATCAAAAGACTCTGCCACTCTAATGTTTACCTGAGGGCGGAGAAGCATCAAACTGGAGTGGTTTGTAAGTGTTATACCTACACCTACAAACAATGAAGATCCTGCCAGATACTTCATCTGGTAGACTGGTCGTCGCCCCTGATTTAATTATGGGGCTACAGAAATAAGACCCTCAGAGTCCCAGTACGCATGGGCTAACTAGCTGTGGGGCATGGGTTAAACTGTGTTTCCACGTTAGGGATTGGATACAGATAATTGTTCACCAATAGTCTGTATTCAATGTTAAGAATAGGGTTACAAAGGTATATAAACTGTGTCAACCCTACAGTTCTTGTAGTTCTTCCGATATCATCTTGAATGTCACCGGATTGCTGGAGAATTGCTAGCTGATACTTCTCCATTCCCCAAACCTATGGAAGTGTTACCTTCTTGCCTTTTAATTGTACTATATTGCTGTGTTCACCTTTTTAAAGAATAAATATATTTTATTATATCTAAGCCTTGTTCAGTTCAACCCAGATATTTGGTGTGTTATATCTTGTCATAAGTTACCGTCACATATAGTACTATAAATACTTACATGGCCTTGTGCAAATGCTGTCGCATCAAGGTTTCTTTTGGTCTTCTCCGCTTTTCTTGTGTTTTTCTTCTTTCTCCGTCTGTGCACTTCTACTTCTCGTTCTTAGATGTGGTGTCACCCTCAGAATAAATGAATGAATAGATGAATATTGGGAGATGATAGATAATAATAACAGAACTCTGACTCTAAAGTTATATAAAAAAAAGCAAAAAAGACTGCAGCCACTCAAACGGACACGTGTGATTATAGTCTTGGGGGATGTTTCTTTATCTTCTGCATACACAAAAGTCCCTCAAATGAAGACACTTTATTATGCTGAATAAACAGTGGGAATTGGAGACAATAACAAAATACTATTACTCACACGGCCAAGTGTGAGCGCACACTTGGATTGGTATCTTGGTGTTCCTCCTGCGAGCTCCAACCAGTAATCCAAAACTTGGAGATTCCTGCCACGGGATTGTTTGGACAAGGATAAAACTCTTACACTGGGTGAAAGGCCATGGTCTTTATTTAAAAACTAAGTAAAACAATGAAATAATAAAAAAGTGCTTAGAACTAAAAAAGAGTTATAAGCACTACAAAAGGTTTAGCAGCCAGTCCTTTAGGAAGATAGTACAGGGCGCGTGGTGCGCAGCTAACTGTGTCCGCGTCCGGATACAGTGCTGTGCCAACGTTGTCCCACTCCGGACGGTGGCCGTTAAGGTTCAAAAAGCTACGGGGTTTCGAGCTACGCGTTTCGCCCTTTCTTGGGCTTCCTCAGGCTCCGTAGATAGGAAGGATATGGCTTGTGATGATATATATACTTTGGCTGACCAATCCCTACACCCCACAATCGTATGCCATCTGGTCTGTGATTTGTGCTAATATGCATCAAATACAACCCCTCATAAGAGAGAGATAAACCTCTTGATTACTTGCATAATTAACCCCTTATTTGAATCAATGCTAATGGTTAAAAATGCTTTAGAAGAAATATCCAATAGTGATACATTGATACATTGTAATTCAAAAGGGATAAAGAAGATTATGAGGAAGGTCTAAGTAAGAGGTGGGACAAAAGTGGGTTGAATAAAACTTATGACCGGAGTAGGGACGACAGTGCTCATACACCAAGAAGACAGAGAACATACTCAAATGACCGAAAGGCCAAACAAGGCACCAGCAAGAGGGACTCCCTTCCCCCCCCACTCCTCCACCCCCACCCACTAGGAAGGAGACAGAGGACATTGTGGAAACCACTAAAGGGGAGAGAGAGAGAAAAAACCACGATAGGGGGGTATCCCACCATTATAAACCCAACCACACAAACAAACCCTATTACCCTAGAGGGGATAAGAGATTTGAATATAGTGACAGAGGCTATCAATACAAAAGGGAATACCGAAGCCAAGAGAGGTATAAAGATTGGGAAATGCGGCCTAACTATGAGAGGGATAATAGGAGAGAGAGAGGATAGAGGAGCTAAACCACATTGGAGAGATGAAAGGGAGAAGTATAGGGATAGGGACAGAAGAGAAAGATCGAGACATAGGGATGGAGAGACGGAGAGAAGAAGGTATGCTAGTAGATCTCCTATTAGGAGTCCAGTATGTTAAAGACCTAAACAAGGCACAGCGGTGGCTTTTTTTAGATCAATGTCCTCCGCATCCCCCATCAACACAGAATTCGGTTCGAACCTTTAATAGATGTAACGGATTTTCTGGCCTAGCCGGACCCACCCAATCTCACATTGGCCCCTGTGGTCTAACCAGTCCCCATTACAGTGTAGTGTCTGGTGGTGCACCTGTTGGCAACAGGACTCCTGAGTCTCCCGCATGATGTTATGTGGGGATTGCCAACCCAGACAGGCAGCTGAGGTAGTGTGCATGAGTCCTACCTATATCCAGTGCAGCGCCTCCACCTCATCAGGATCCCAGCGTCCGCTTGTGGATGGTCCTGGTGAGGAACTCCTCTGTGGTGCACTCCTCTGTGTAATCACTCCACACTTACACACGAGGGTATGATTTAACAAGATCATCTTTATTGCAGTGAGGTGGGCCAGCTGCCCCTCACAGCGGTCGTACTTAGCCGCTCATGCTCACCGCACTTCCCTTTGCAAGGTATCTTTTCCCAATTTGGTGGATTCCCTATCTCCCTTCAGGGAGATATTCCCTGTGCCAGGTCCCTGGTCACAGTCTTATGAGCCACCTCCTCCCAAGTCTGTACTCAGACTTGCTCCTTACTCCAACATCTACAACCAACTCCTTCAACACTCTCAACAACCTAACTTTTAGCAGTGCTATGCCTTATGTATCCTCTGGAGGCAGGCACAACTCTGACATCACTAATTATGGATGCAGAGCATGTGGCCACTCCCGTCCATACATACGGCACCTCACCAGGGTCTGAGGGCAAACCTCCATAATTACTGCTGGTATGCCCATAACTTACCAGGCCTTATTGTCAGCAGGAGAGATGACTGTAGTCCATTTTACAGCATGGCTACATAGACAAAGATACAAAAGAGAGATACCAAAAGAAAAAGAGAGAAAGAGAGGACAGAGAGGTAGAAGGAGGCAACCCAAAGAAACAAACAAAATAAGAGGAGTTTTTAATACAAGTAAAACCACTCTTACAGAAACTCAAGTGGGTTTAATAGCGAGGGGCCTCAATTTCGCCCCAGCCACGAAGTCAAGCGGCTTCGACATGTTTTTAGATGCCAATAAATTTTTAAGGCAACTCACTGTTAAGCGCTTCTTTATTAATAAAGATGCTCAAACTAGAGAACTATTAGGGGGAAGCCACGCTTTACCACAAACTTTCCATCAAAAGCGCAGACCCCAGAGGATAGTTTCATCACTTTGGATGAAAACAACAACCCGGATAAATTGAAAAATTACTGGAGTGAAACATCACATCTAAAATGGAAAAATCTCCCCGTACAAGGACGGATCGGGTTACTACGAAAAAGGAAAACATAGGAAACAACTGGATCAAACACCATGAAAAGTCCTACTGTAGCAGCACTACAACTAAGATGTAATGTGCTTAACACTAGGGAAAGAATACAGAGGGGAAGAAACCGGTTGTTGCAACATGTAGAAGATGCGGTATCGCATGTGAAACAAAATCGGTCACATCTCAGGAGCATGTGTGGCTACCAAGGGCATAAAGAAAGGCACAATAGGATCATTGAGGACCTCATCGAATTGGCTAAAACCCAAAAATGGGTAATCTTTAGAGACCCCCATATCACCGATGCAGGGGGGGCGTTGAACAAACCTGATATAATAATCACAAAAGACAATCAAGCATTACTAATTTATGTCACAATTAGATACAAAATAGTAAGATGTCACTAGAGGCGGCCAACCTCGAAAAAATAAACAAATACCAACATTTCAGTCAAGAAATTAAATTACTGACCAACTGTGATGAAGTTTCCTTCTATGGACTGGTAGTTAGTTGCAGGGGAGTATGGCCCAGGTCAAAAAAACAGCCTCTTATACAAAGTAGGAGGGTCCAAGAAAAAACAATTGTTGAAGAAAATCTGCACAATAGTAATTTCGGGCACCCTCAAACTACTGTAATACAAATGTTTATGCACGAGTAGAATGGAGTTGCACCCATCAAAGTCACATAATTTACTAGCTATTCTTCACTACTAACCCCCAAATAACATTATCCCCATTCCCATCATCGCAGCTATTTCATATCGTTACGTAGGACTCACTGAAGAAGAGGAATATATCCCTCATGTAAATAGTTCTAAATGACTAGGATAGTAATTTACTGTAGACAACCTAAGGTTGAAATATCACTTGCACTAAGTAGTTTTTGTGATATGTTGTGCTGGATCAGTACACATAAGCTATGATCAAGTCGAATAGAGAGAGTCTCACACTGTATTGAACACATACCTCGACTCAGGGTAACAGCTACTGATTAATGGGGTATCACCGACTTGTCGTAGTCACTGACATGCCTTATTCTCATACCACATCTACACTAAAACCGTATACACATGCAACTGGCTGACAATAGTGTCATATTTTCAACTATTATGTATATAGCAGCAGGGTTGTTGCAGTCCTATTGCTGGAGAGCCCTAGTTCATCAACCTTCAATATAACAATGGTGATGGGCAGCTTCCCCAACAACCCAGAATTGGATTTCTCCCAAGGGCGACGTTTACCTTGTCACTACTGTGTCTAAGGTTTCCATTTTAGGGCCACAGTTGTGCCCATCTCTTTTTCTTCTCTCTAGTCTTTTCTTCTGCCTGATGTTTTCCGTTCCCTGACCCACTCTCCCCTCCCTGTCCTCCTGTCTACCTTTCTCTTCTTAAGAAAATAAACTAAGTACCAATTTTTCCTGACTCCAGAGGAATTTGAGATGTATAATGACCCCCACTTTGGGAAGGTGGACGGTCCACTGTATCTTCTGACATTATGGTATCATGTCTAACCCGACCTCTATAAAACTCATCTCACTCAATGTCAAAGGCCTACTTACTCTTAAAAAATGGAGACTTGCTCTGCAAGAATTTACAAGAACGAAAGGAGATCTCCTATTTATACAAGAAACCCATTTGAGTGTGCATGACCACCCCAACGCGTTTAAGAATGTTTTTCCTCTGGCATATTATTCATCATTCTCTAGCAAAAAAAAGGAGCGATTTTAATTAAATGGAACGTCCCCTTCACGGCCGACAAAGTGACTATGACCCTGAGGGTAGATTCCTGAGAGTCCGAGGTTCTCTTTCTGGCACCCCAGTGTCACTTATTAATCTCTATGCTCCAAACGTAAATCAGGTGGCTTACTTGACAGAGGTTCTGGAATCATAAGATCCGCAATCTTTGACCTCTTTAATAATCGCGGGAGATATGAATATTGCATATTCTCCCAAACAAGATAAGTCCACTACCCCGAGTCTTTCCCACTCAATCCACACCCAAAAAAACTGCAAAGAAATTTAGAGAAACCACAAAGAATTTCTCTGACAGATATTTGGAGAACTATTCAAGAATTTGAAGAATATTTTTGGTGACAAAAAAATTGTAGACATCCTCCCAATCAGATATAGGACCAATCACCTGTTCGGACCATGCCCCTATTTATTTGACCCGCTCTCTTCCCTTTGTCAAAAATAACTCCTACTGCTGGAAACTAAACGATTCTCTTTTGAACTACCCAGAAATAGAGTGTACATTTAAACAAAAACTTTCTGAATATTTCGACATAAACAAGGGCTCTGTCTCAGCCTCAGCAATGCTTTGGGAGGCCTGCAAAGCATCGATTAGAGGTGATCTTATTTCGATCGCTTCACACAGGAAAAAAGCCACATTAAAACAATATAAAGAACTCACTGATAAGATTATTCAATTAGAACAGCAACACAAAACTAACCCCTCAAAAAAACTATCAATCCCTCAACGATACGAGAACAGCGCTTAAAGAGAGACAATTAGATGATGTAGAAAAAGCATTGAAATTGACCAATCAGTGTTATTATGACAAGGGGAATAAGGCTGATAGGTTATTAGTGTGCAACAAAAGAGGGGCGATGATGGACATCTCTCCAAGTATCCTACTTCCTGTACACACAGTGTATTGGCACATAAATGGCGGGGCTCAGTGGTCCCAATTAAAGCTACTCAGGTGATCATTATTCATCAATCACATATACTGCTGCGGCAGCTTTTATTCTTAGTAATCGCTGGCATGTACCTGGCATGTTCCTGGAATGCCACTCTGTTCACCTGGAGCATGCCGGGCTCCTTTTGCATTCCCAGCCAGGCGCATGCCCGGCTGACGCGCGGTTGATGTGTTAATTAATAATGGTTCAGGATTTACTGGGCTGCAATGCTTCGCGTGTCCGCCAGATGGCATAAATTCATGACTTGTAATGCGCCGAATCAGTTATGTGTCGGCTTGCAGGTGTTTCGTTTAAAAAAGATACTGTACCACAGTGTGCCATTGTAACTTGGCCTTGGCCTTGAGACTGAAGGAAGAGTTGCCAAAATGTATCAATTTAGGCTTTTCATATTAAAGAAAGACAAATACCAGTTTCAGTTACAGTATTCTCCAGAGACCCGCCCGCCATGAGTGTTCAAGTGCAGCCTGCTTTCCAAAAACCTGACAGAAGTTATGCGTATTTGATATGGGCCGCGATTAATGCAACAGAGGATAAGATGGCAACAGTTGCTCAAATTTATCAGTATTTTATCGAAAAATATGACTTTTACAAATTTTCAAAACCAGAGACAGAACATAAAACACAGACAGGGCTCAGTTTTAGCACATCGAGTGAGACTCATACACGGTACAGTGCCTAAATATATATGTATAAATATCTAATAAGTAAAATGGTCTTTTAGTTTGACATTTTTGGCCAAAATTGTTGTAAGCCCCTGAGCCAACGGCACGGCAGACCACATATCAGGGGTCCCTAACGCTAATATAAATTCTTAATAACCTGTATAATAACAGGAAGAATGATTTATAGTAAATCTGTCAATATTATTGCAAAGTTCTAAGTCTGACTGAAGCTTTTATTAACCTGTACATTACCAGGAAAAGCACTCTGTATTAGAGATGTCACAGCCAAACTGCAAGCAGGCAAGTTCCCCTGAGTGGAAGATGCTACTGAGTGAGCCCATAACCATTTAAATGTGGGAGGGGGTGAGCTTCAATTAGGTAGGAGGTTGCCACCCTCCAATCAGCCATGACTAGCTGGACAAGAATTGTAAAACATACTGGAGACCTAACAAGCTCCTATTGAACCCCCAAAATAACCACAACATATATATAAGCATATGAGTGTCACAGAGGAATGCTACTGAGCATGGCAATATATATTTAAAACCAGAGACAGAACATAAAACACAGACAAGGCTCAGTTTTAGCACATCCAGTGAGACTCATACACGGTACAGTGCCTAAATATATATGTATAAATATCTAATAAGTAAAATGGTCTTTTAGTTTGACATTTTTGGCCAAAATTGTTGTAAGCCCCTGAGCCAACGGCACGGCAGACCACATATCAGGGGTCCCTAACGCTAATATAAATTCTTAATAACCTGTATAATAACAGGAAGAATGATTTATAGTAAATCTGTCAATATTAGTTGCAAAGTTTTCCTGTTATTATACAGGTTATTAAGAATTTATATTAGCGTTAGGGACCCCTGATATGTGGTCTGCCGTGCCGTTGGCTCAGGGGCTTACAACAATTTTGGCCAAAAATGTCAAACTAAAAGACCATTTTACTTATTAGATATTTATACATATATATTTAGGCACTGTACAGTGTATGAGTCTCACTGGATGTGCTAAAACTGAGCCATGTCTGTGTTTTATGTTCTGTCTCTGGTTTTAAATATATATTGCCATGCTCAGTAGCACTCCTCTGTGACACTCATATGCTTATATATATGTTGTGGTTATTTTGGGGGTTCAATAGGAGCTTGTTAGGTGTCCAGTATGTTTTACAAATTTTCGCCAACTCCTCATACGTGGAAGCGTGCAATAAGGAAAAGGTTATGTAGTGACCCCTGTTTTCACCGTATTGAGCCCCAATTTGTTGGAGGGTATTGGTGTGTATCACCGGGTTTTCCCCGTATCTATGATCATGGAGGCGGCAAAAGGCAAAGGGTCGTGTTAAAACCAACTAAGAAGCGACAGTCGCTACCAAGCAATGCACCAGCACCGGCTTCCAATGACGGTCCCACTGTCAGTGACAACCCTGAGCCTGAGGCTGAGCTGGATTTGGCGTGCCGTTTTGATGAAGCTTGCATGTACCTAAGCGATTTCCAGCCTCACCTGCTGACTACAGGTGGACTAGTCCCGCTGCCAACTATCGACGTGGATGATGAAGAAAGCTGGACTGGCAGTGGACCGGAGCCGGCGCAAGCAGAATGGGAAATTCAATGGTGAGTACTGTCTTGTTGCCGTATTATTTTGGTGGGGCTGGCTGGGTACTTCTTTAGGGGGCTGACCATTACTGTACATTAAAGCTTTTCTTTTTTTTTCCTCAGAAAAGAAAACGGCTAATGGGGGGATTTCGATGGATAATATTGTACTGTATGCTGATTTTTTCCGGCCGTACAGTATACTGTGTAATAAACCCTGATTAAATAAAACTATGCATTTATTCTACATATTCAGTATCGTTTCATTATTTGTCTTCCACAGTATACTGTACAGTGGTATACAGTGCCTAACATCTATGGGCAAAAATAATTTTATTCCTAGGTGCCCTAGAACAGAAGTTCCCACGCCAATTGCGCGAATATAATGTAAAATAACCCGTTCTGTGGGTCTGAGCGGGTTGAAATTTACCTGGTCCCCATGCGGGAGGACCCTTGCCATAGTGGCAAAATATCAGCTTTGCACGACCCACGGAACCGGAGATACCAGAAGACAGTTTAAAAGCACATTACCAAAGTGGCTTTTTTTCTGCCATGCAAGTCAATGGCAGAAACCTGAACTTTAACATCACCCTGACTCCGTTCTGTTGCCACGAGAGGGTTGCAATTTGTCATGCAATCCTGCCGCAACTGGGGCTACATGGTGACCGAATTTGAGCACTCTAGGTTGAACAGAACCGGAGTTCTGGGTTCCAGGTTTCTGCTCATTGTGACTTAGCCGCTTCAAAGCTTTCTCCGCCATTTGCGCTCAATGGTAGGACCCTCCTCGCCGGCGTGACCCTTTCTTGCCGCCATTACTGCTGGGACCCTGTTGGGGTCAAGTGAGGGGGTTCCTAACATCTAGGGGCCAAATAAATTTTATTTCTAGGTGCCCTAAAACAGAAGTTCCCACGCCAATTGCCGTAGCTCCTACGCCAATTGCGCGACCAGCCAGTAAAAAAACAGTGCAGCAAGCCTCTACAGTACAGTACATTTGTTACACTGGCAAAGGAGCAAATGGAAACAATGTGAGGCAATTCAACATGGTCTTTTATTCGTGGAGTCAGTACAAAAACATTTATTTACAATATTGAAACATTTAAAGTGCACAAAGAAACATTTTTGGTGCACAGCAATTCAAAACATCAACAAAACAAAACATTTTTGGTGCATGGGGCAAAGGGAGTTAAAGTGACATTTTAAGTAACATCTCCTTTATTAAAGAAACCCAGTACTGTATACAGTACAGTGGGATGGTGCCCAACACTGTCAGTCAGACCTGCACCAGTTCAGTCCTAGAGGGCAGCAAACAGGGCAGGTTTTCAGGGCAAAACATGGAGAGTACAATACAGTTCAGCACAACAGTATGGTCTCACTGACAGTCCTCCACATTGTCCATCCATGGCCGATTCCTTGCATGGCGCAAAACGCCATTAATGCAATCTCTAACGCCTTTCATTACAGGATCTGTAGCTGTATAAAAGCGCCGCAATTCTTCCACAATGTTTTTCCTTAAATTGGCAGGAAGGGCCTTTTTTAGGCGATTCCCATCGTAGTTCACTTTGAACACCCACTCGCAGTACAACGTGTAGGGAACCTGGTGCTTAAAAATGATCAAGGCATACTTGTGGGGTACACCAGCACTCATCACCCTATACTTCTCCCTAAGCGCTGCTGGCAGATCGCGCAGGGTGATGTCGGGCACTGTTTCTATGCGAGCGGGTGTAGGTCTTTTGGGAACGGGTGTGCTTGAGGCGACGGGCGATGGTAGGATGTCTGAGAGGAAGCTTTCCTCCGGTCGTGGTCGCCGTGTTGTCTCCTGGCGTGGTCTTGATGGGGTTGTCATGTCCTCCTCAACGGCATACATGTACACTACATCTTCTGGTGGAGGGGGGGCGCTTGGTGATGGAAGGGGTTCGATGCTCCCATTCATCACATCCATGTCACCCTCCTGCTCCGGCGTCGGGGAAACAGGGGCATTAGCACCGAGCAAATAATGTATGCCCGCAATGTCAGCCTCTATCTTCTCCATCCGTTGCTCCATTTGTAGCATCCGTTGATCCATCCCTTGCTCCATTTGTAGCATCCGTTGATCCATATGTAGCATCCGTTGCTCCACATTTAACATGGTCTCCAGAAGCAGATCTATTTTTGCCAGCACAATAGAGTTCCCGGGGAAATCCACACTTATCCCATTCAGCATCCGGTCTAACGAGCTGCTTCTTGTGCATGGCGTATGGACATCTGGGGGGATGGGTGCAACGGAGGATGAGATGGGGGTTCCATGGAGAGAAGCGGCATCGATGGAGAGTAGAGGAGGTGACCTGTGGATACCCGGTAGAGGAGAAGCGTCAGCGTCGTCGAAGAGGGATGGAGAAGGTGACCTTTGGATTTCTGGGCGAGAAGCAGAGTCATCTAAGCGCAAAGGAGACAGTGACCCGTGGATTTCAGAGGCGGCAGCGTCGTCAGATGGAACCGGAGAAGATGGGGGTGGAGAAGACGGGATGAAGATTTCCGGGACAGCTACAGCAGAGTCGTCGAAGCATATGGGAGGAAGTGGTCTGCGGATTCGATGGGTTGGCTGCCATTCGTTTTGCGTAAAGAGCGTATTACCGTATATCTTCTTCACATAATGAGGCTTACGTTTAGGAAAACCCTTAGCCTATGGGGTCAGCTGAAGGTTTTCTTTATTGGCCTTAGCCTGTCGCTTTGCCCTTGGCGTGGAAACGGCTCCTGCATTTCGCTTTTTCAGCATGACAGGCACGGCAGAGGTGAGAGGGTTCTTGTGTCCATAGAACCGGGGATGCTCCATGGAAGCAGGTGGCACAATGCAGTATCTGGACAAGGGCAAGTTCAGAAAAAGATCATCGAGTGGTGGGCTATGCAAAGTGTGTGACCTTTTATGCATGGCGGCCAGGTACAGGTGTTGAAAGTGGGCGTACACTAATGTCAGTCATTACCGTATAAATACACCATCCATTTTGTGTATTGACTGCACATAGAATACACATCGACTAAACATCGAATATACATTCTTGTGTTTGTATTTCTTTCTACTCGCAGCAATGCCTGTTAAAAAGATTTCAAAGGATCTCAGCATGCGAATTAAGGACATGTACACGAGCGGACACCGAATTGCTGCTATCCAACGCTGGTTAGCTACTTCTGACCTCGTTGTGCCATTAACCACCGTGAGCTATCATGCACAAGGAAAAAACAGAGACCGGAAAAAGGCACCAAGGGTAACAAACGCGTAAGTATATTTATAAAACTTAACAAAAAAAAAATATAGAAAACTGTACTGTACATCTGTATATTTCAATTCATCTTACAACGGTATATACTGAATAGGATGTACTGTATATTTATATTACAACAGTATATTTATTTGGTATATTTATATTTATAGTACAACAGTATATATATTTTGTCTATTTATATTTATAGTACAGCAGTATACGTTTTTTTGTATATTTCAATTAATTTTACAACGGTATATACTGAATAGGATGTACTGTATATTTATATTTATATTACAACAGTATATTTATTTGGCATATTTATATTTATAGTACAACAGCATATATATTTTGTCTATTTATATTTATAGTACAGCAGTATACGTTTTTTTGTATATTTCAATTAATCTTACAACGGTATATACTGAATAGGATGTACTGTATATTTATATTTATATTACAACAGTATATTTATTTGGTATATTTATATTTATAGTACAACAGTATACAGTATATATTTTGTCTATTTATATTTAATGTACTGTATATTACAACATTACATTTATATACATTTTATATTGCTGCATATTAATAAAACAATATAATTTCTTTACATTGTAGGGAGACAACTCTTCTGGTGGACAAAATAAGTGAGGAGAATGATGAGAGGAGTGCATAAAGGGTCAAATACACTCTGCAGGAAAAGCACAATATGACTGTATCCGAGAGCAGCATAAAGAAGATGAGACGCAGCATTGGATGGAAATATGGACGTGTGAGGTTAGTACTGGACAGTACAGGAGGTAAAAGTGTTGTTTTGCAAACTGTACTGCACTGTGCCACAAAAATTTTTTATTCCTCGTCATTACAGAGCGTACCCCATGATAGGGGACGCAAACAAAATCAAAAGAGTGGTCCAGGCCCAGGCATGGATCGACAGCGGGGAGACTTTCCAGGATTGCATCTTCACTGATGAGTCTACTGTGTCGCTGGAGAGATTTGCACGATTTGCATTCCACAAAAAAGGCCGCTTATGTTTGAAGCCGCGGCCAAAACACCCTGTGAAGCTGCATGTGTGGGGTGCCATCTCTAGACGTGGACCGGGATGCATTGTCATCTTTGAAGGTAAAATTTATCAAATATAATGTCGCCTAATGCACTGTACTTGACTAGTGTTGCCTTACCGTATGCACTGTACTGTACTATTGTGCAGTTTTTTGAGCACTTTTCTTTTCTTGCTATAGGAATCATGAATAAAGCTTACTTCCAAGACAACATTGTGCCCGAGATAGTGCAATACATCAAACGCGACTTCACCACTGGTCACCGCTTCTACCAGGACAACGACCCCAAGCACACTGCGTCAACGGCGCATATCCTTGAGCGCGGCATCAACTGGGTGAAGACGCCAGCGGAGTAAGTGCAGTAGACCGTGTCCCATTTTTGTTCCCCACTGTTTTTAGCTCTTAAACCAATTGTCCTTTCTTTCCAATGACAGGTCGCCAGACTTCAATCCAATCGAAATGGTCTGGCATCAGCTGAAGGACCATATCCGGAAAGTGGTGAAACCCTCCAAAAAGGACGAGTTGTTGAAAGGCATACTGAGTTTTTGGAACGATGTACTCACCGTGGAACGCTGCAATAAATATATAGACCATATTGCCACTGTGTTGCCCATTGTCATCGCGCGTAATGGGCAAGCATCAGGAAAGTAGTACTGTGCTGTAGTATTGTAAGTACAGTATGATACAGGTAAGTATGGCACAAATTTTTTCTTTCCAGATAGTAAGAGTACAGTATACAGTAGTTAGTTTTTTCTTTACAGAGAGAGCAGCACCAGCCATTAGGTTACAGATACATAGAATTTAACAGTAGTCAGAGTATACAGTAGTTCCAGTACGGTATACAGTACAGTACACTAGTTGGACAGTACTACAGTAACTGTCTACTAACTGCCCCATTTTTTTTCTTTCCAGAGAAAGCTGCACCAGCCACCTACAGTAGTTCTGCCATAATACAGTACAGTAACTGCACTAATTTTTGGTTTTCTTGTCGTTCCAGGAAAAACGGTGGCCTAGGGGGATGGGGGCGTTGTGTCCAGTCAAATCTGCTTGTACAGTCAAATGTACAGTATATAAACAGCAGCAATGATGTACACAAAACCTCTCCTCTCTCAATGAACTACTGTACTGCAGACAGAATGAGGAAAAGATAAAGAAAGACTAAAGAAAAATTAATTTTACTATACAGTATATACAGTACAGTATATTATACACTACATTACTGTACTGTATATACCGTAGTATTAACTAATATTCTTATAAATGTGCATTACTCATGTTTCCCCATGTTTCACAAAGGTTTTCCAAATGGTTATCCAATTTCAAGCTGCCAAAATAACTTAATAAAGACTGCATTACTGTATGTATTATTCCTGATTATTTTTAAAATAAAATAAATATTTATTCACTTTCCTGCGAATCATAATCATTTACAGCCACCCCTACAATGCACCAATGAATTATTTTATTTATGTATTTATAAAATATTTTACCAGGATTTATACCAGGATTTATATATTTTTATTTTAAAGATATTAAAGAATGTACTGTATTGTATTAAAAACATGTGACTGTAAACCATAGTGACTGACAAATATTTTCACACCCTGATGAAATACTGTCTCAGTGTACTCTCAATTCTCACAGTGCTTTGCACATCAGATTTATATTTCAAATTCGAGAGGGGACTTTTCAAAGCATTACAGTACCGTTCAAAGAACAGGCCTATAAGGGTTGGGGGAGGGGGATGGTGTGATTAGACGCAGGCGTATTGTACTGTGTTTGTAGCTCGGCTCTGGGCGGATTAAGAACACAATGCCAATATGCTTGGCTAGGGAGGGATTAAAAACTCTGGAGGTGTGTGGCTGAAATAGTTAACAGCATTGTCATTTCAAAAGGCAGTTAATCATAATAATTGGATGAATAAACCCCCAAAGACAACCCCCAAATACAGTACATAAAAAGCAAGTCACTTTAACTCCCTGTGCCCCACGCACAAAAAATGTTTTGTGGCAGGCAGAAGAATGTACTGTAATAAAGGCTGCAGAATGTATTATTGTGTATGGATGGTTAAAAAAAGCAAGTCACTTTAACTCCCTTTGCCCCATGCACCAAAAATGTTTCTTTGTGCACTTTAAATGTTTCAATATTGTAAATAAATGTTTTTGTACTGACTCCACGAATAAAAGACCATGTTGAATTGCCTCACATTGTTTCCATTTGCTCCTTTGCCAGTGTAACAAATGTACTGTACTGTAGAGGCTTGCTGCACTGTTTTTTTACTGGCTGGTCGCGCAATTGGCGTGGGAACTTCTGTTTTAGGGCACCTAGAAATAAAATTTATTTGGCCCCTAGATGTTAGGAACCCCCTCACTTGACCCCAACAGGGTCCCAGCAGTAATGGTGGCGAGAAAGGGTCACGCCGGCGAGGAGGGTCCTACCCCTACCATTGAGCGCAAATGGCGGAGAAAGCTTTGAAGCGGCTAAGTCACAATGAGCCGAAACCTGGAACACAGAACTCCGGTTCTGTTCAAGCTAGAGTGCTCAAATTCGGTCACCATGTAGCCCTAGTTGCGGCAGGATTGCATGGCAAATTGCGACCCTCTCGTGGCAACAGAACAGAGTCAGGGTGATGTTAAAGTTCAGGTTTCTGCCACTGACATGCATGTCAGAAAAAAAGCCACTTTGGTAATGTGCATTTAAACTGTCTTCTGGTATCTCCGGTTCCGCGGGTCTTAGAAGGCTGATATTTTGCCACTATGGCAAGGGTCCTCCCGCATGGGGACCAGGTAAATTTCAACCCGCTCAGACCCACAGAACGGGTTATTTTACATTATACAGTATGTATTTACAGTATACTGTATACAGGATTTATATATTTTTATTTTAAAGATATTAAAGAATGTACTGTATTGTATTAAAAACATGTGACTGTAAACCATAGTGACTGACAAAGATTTACATTTCAAATTCGAGAGGGGACTTTTCAAAGCATTACAGTACCGTTCAAAGAACAGGCCTCTAAGGGTTGGGGGAGGGGGATGGTGTGATTAGAAGCAGGCGTGCTGAGTGTTTGTAATGTAGCTCGGCTATGGGCGGATTAAGAACACAATGCCAATATGCAGCAGATCAACGACCCAGTATGTGGAGAGAGGGGGGATGGTGACTCAGCTGATTAACGCTTGGCTAGGGAGGGATTAAAAACTGTGGAGGTGTGTAGCTGAAATACTGTAGTTAACAGCAGTGTAATTTCAAAAGGCAGTTCATCATAATAATTTGATGAATAAACCCCCAAAGACAACCCCCAAATACAGTACATAAAAAGCAAGTCACTTTAACTCCCTGTGCCCCATGCACAAAAAATGTTTTGTGGCAGGCAGAAGAATGTACTGTAATAAAGGCTGCAGAATGTATTATTGTGTATGGATGGTTAAAAAAAGCAAGTCACTTTAACTCCCTTTGCCCCATGCACCAAAAATGTTTCTTTGTGCACTTTAAATGTTTCAATATTGTAAATAAATGTTTTTGTACTGACTCCACGAATAAAAGACCATGTTGAATTGCCTCACATTGTTTCCATTTACTCCTTTGCCAGTGTAACAAATGTACTGTACTGTAGAGGCTTTCTGCACTGTTTTTTTACTGGCTGGTCGCGCAATTGGCGTAGGAACTACGGCAATTGGCGTGGGAACTAGGTCAATTGGCGTGGGAACTTATGTTTTAGGGCACCTAGAAATAACATTTATTTGGCCCCTAGATGTTAGGAACCCCCTCACTTGACCCCAACAGGGTCTGAGCAGTAATGGCGGCGAGAAAGGGTCACGCCGGCGAGGAGGGTCCTACCATTGAGCGCAAATGGCGGAGAAAGCTTTGAAGCGGCTAAGTCACAATGAGCAGAAACCTGGAACCCAGAACTCTGGTTCTGTTCGAGCTAGAGCGCTCAAATTCGGTCACCATGTAGCCCTAGTTGCGGCAGGATTGCATGGCAAATTGCGACCCTCTCGTGGCAACAGAACAGAGTCAGGGTGATGTTAAAGTTCAGGTTTCTGCCATTGACTTGCATGGCAGAAAAAAAGCCACTTTGGTAATGTGCTTTTAAACTGTCTTCTGGTATCTCCGGTTCCGTGGGTCGTGCAAAGCTGATATTTTGCCACTATGGCAAGGGTCCTCCCTCATGGGGACCAGGTAAATTTCAACCCGCTCAGACCCACAGAACGGGTTATTTTACATTATATTCGCGCAATTGGCGTGGGAACTACTTAGGGCCGTGGTCAAGTTCACGGCGCAATTGGCGTGGGAACTTCTGTTCTAGGGCACCTAGGAATAAAATTATTTTTGCCCATAGATGTTAGGCACTGTATACCACTGTACAGTATACTGTGGAAGACAAATAATGAAATGATACTGAATATGTAGAATAAATGCATAGTTTTATTTAATCAGGGTTTATTACACAGTATACTGTACGGCCGGAAAACATCAGCATACAGTACAATATTATCCATCCAAATCCCCCCATTAGTCGTTTTCTTTTTTGAGGAAAAAAAAAGAAAAGTTTTAATGTACAGTAATGGTCAGCCCCCTAAAGAAGTACCCAGCCAGCCCCACCAAAATAATACGGCAACAAGACAGTACTCACCATAGAATTAAAATTCATTTTCCCCCAGATGTTAGGAACCCCCTCACTTCACCCCAACAGGGTCCGAGCATGTACTATACAGTACTGTACAGTACTTTAAAATAAATTAAATATGCAATTTTACTATTACTGCGCGCGCACACACAGACTGTGTACTGCAGGTTGAACCGCGAAGGTATTAGACTTCAGAGACAACAGCTCGCAAACGCCCCCATGTGTTTTTACACGGCATTGCAGTATTGCAGCCAGCCGGAATAAAATGCTTAAATCACAGCCGCGAATAGAACGCTATATACCCCGGGAGAAAACGACACAAAACCGAACATCACCGGGATCCTCTGAAATTCGCGGAGCTAGCCAAGTAAGAATAAAGTTGGTCGCCAGTGTAGCAACTGCTCCCATCATTGTGGAAGGGATACACTACTAAAAGCCATATAATGGCTACAAAATAATAAATTCTTTAATGAAAAATAGTGAGACGATGACGCAATGTGAGTATTAATATACAAAGTAAAAATACCAAATGTTAAAAACAGTGATAAGGTATCAATCATTAAACACTAAATTAGTGTATGGTAACAGACCGTGTTCGACAAACCCAGTCGCCGGGGGCGACTTGAAATTGCCCTTTGGCGATTGGCGCAAGCAGCTCAAGTGCTGCTGTTTAATTGTACATGTCAACATGTACGCGCCTCCGGCTTTTTTCCCCCCTCCTTCAGCGCGAGCGGGGGAAAAAATCCGGAGGCGCATACATGTTGCCGCAGGAGATAACCCCATCTCCGGCTCCCTGTGCAGCGCTTTCCCTCCTCACCCGCCTCTCTGACCAGCCTTTTTCCTCCTTCCCAGCCGCTCTGAGCAGCGCCCTCCCCTGCCGCACCATTCGGGCAAATAGAGCGCACCTCTGCTCGCACATCCCTCTCGGGAGCTCCCCCTTGATTGGCTGGCGGCGGTGTCCGCCCCAGGAGGGGGGGGGGGGGGGCGTGGCACTCGCGTCACACACGTAACGAAAAAAGATGGTGCAAAACAGCGCTAAAAAAATATAAATAATGACAATACTTGAAATAAATATTGCAGGTAGCCTGGCAAATACTGACTGTATAGTCAGAAAATGAACCACAGAGAAAAGAAAGAATTGCCGGCGCCAAATCAGTCCTTTAAATAATAATAAATCCGAATAAAGACCAAACCGTCTCTTGCAAAGTCCCAAACGTGTCCTTGAGCAAACAGGCAGTGAAGGGGTCAACGAACGGCTCACACCAAATGATAGTGCAATATGTAAAAAAAAGAAGAAAACAAACAGATAATGGTGCAGTACGCCAAAAAAGTTGACATTAAAACATTAAAAACTCACACATGACAAACATAACACACAATGACAGACAGACACTAGCAAGACTATAATCCTAACAAAAAGCTATTTATTAACATTGAAATACTGGGTTCCGGAGGATACAGCACTTAAGTCCAGAGGGGTAAAATCGAAACCCTACTTACAGGACAGTGGATGGTAAAAGCAGTAAAGCTGAAGATCGCTCAGGTGCTCCTCTCTGATGATAACTGGAGCTCCTTTAGGGATTGCCTCGTGTGGGGGATGGATGTTGCGCCCATGCGCATGAAACGTCGTTGGGAGATTATTCTGTTTTTAGAGCTGTCTGTTTGGTTGTGGAGGATATTGGCAGCAGTTGTGTAGGCTGTGGGGGGAAAGGAGAGGAAGAGGAGCAGCGATTTCAGTTACACCGCATCGTGTGACGTCACATCCACCCAGAAGTTCCGGTTTTCGTGCGACTCAACATCCATCCCCCACACGAGGCAATCCCTAAAGGAGCTCCAGTTATCATCAGAGAGGAGCACCTGAGTGATCTTCAGCTTTACTGCTTTTACCATCCACTGTCCTGTAAGTAGGGTTTCAATTTTACCCCTCTGGACTTAAGTGCTGTATCCTCCGAAACCCAGTATTTCAATGTTAATAAATAGATTTTTGTTAGGATTATAGTCTTGCTAGTGTCTGTCTGTCATTGTGTGTTATGTTTGTCATGCGTGAGTTTTTAATGTTTTAATGTCAACTTTTTCGGCGTACTGCACCATTATCTGTTTGTTTTCTTCTCTTTTTTACATATTGCACTATCATTTGGTGTGAGCCGTTCGTTGACCCCTTCACTGCCTGTTTGCTCAAGGACACGTTTGGGACTTTGCAAGAGACGGTTTGGTCTTTATTCGGATTTATTATTATTTAAAGGACTGATTTGGTGCCGGCAATTCTTTCTTTACTCGCGTCACACAGGCAGGTGGAAGTGCTTCCAAGGAGGAGGACAAGGGGAGAGAGGAGAGCCCCGGGCAGGTAATTACTGCAGGGCCCCCGGGGAGATCAAACCCTCAGTACGTATCTCATGTGCGACATCCCTTGTGTATGAGTGTGTGTGTCTGAGAGTGTGTGTATGAGTGAATACACCCACCCAGCCAAGTCACCCACTCTCTCTGCCTGCCGCTGTCGGTCTCTGCCTCTCTCACCGCCCCACTCTCAGTCACCCCCACACTCTCTCTCTCTTACCCACACTCTGGATATCTTATTTACCCTATATATCTTAACTGTCCTATACCTACACCGAAATAACCTATACTGCTTTCTTCCAGATATGACTCTCAAGCTTCAGACGGGAGACATCGGAATCCCCTCTAACGCAGAAGACAGGTAAGGAACACCTCCCCTTCAACATATAACATTGCGGGAATGAGGGTACCTGGACATAGAGGGACTGCGGATCAGGTAAGATCCCAGCTGGGATTGCTGCTTCAGATATTGTGAAGCAGGGACGTCCAGACACTGGTTAAAGGGTTCAGGAAACTAGTCATTCACATCTGGCTTTTTTTTTCTAAATCTGACACACGCACACACACATACACGCACGCACACACATACACACACGCACACACATACACATACACACACAACCAGGACTAATTGTAGTATAATGTATTACAATAAATAAACTTATGTCAAAAACAAATGTTGTTCTTACTAGGAATTTATTCAATTATTTTTTTTTAAAGCGGGGCTGGGGGCGGGACTAGGTGGCGAGTTGATTTTTTTGGTTGGGCAAGTAGATTTTTGGGTGATTTGTCGACCACTGGTAATGGATAATGAAACTCCTGATACTCAAACTCGCCCCTATATTAGGCTTATATTTTCATGGTGTATACAGTAATTACTACCTCAGATAGGTCATGCATGAAAAATGTACATATAGATAGCTGCTAGACTCTAGGATTTAAATGCAGGAAGTTATAACCATAGCACAAAGTCCACACCAATAATAGTACAAAATCAGTGATACAAATGATAGGATATAATGGACCTGGAGTGGTCTGCAAAATTAGTCAAGTCAGCTGCAGCAGAGCAGCACATGCATGATAATATTGCATACTCTCAACAGCAGAGTCATAGCAATAATCTATAATATATATGATATCAAGCAACCACACCATAACAGATAGAGTGTAATGATATTATGCCCTTCATAATGGAGAAACTAAGTAGCTAGATATAATTATATCACATAATATCGCAACGCAGCGGTATACAACCAGTTCCACGAGGATAGGGGCGGTTCATCACGTGCCTCCGCAGACGTCAACGCGATGACGTCATGACCAACGAACATTTTGCGCTAGGATTGGGCGCTTTGTCAAGGTAGGAGGTGCTGCAGTGTATGATCCAGCGTCCATTATACCTTCCACGGGGGAGTGGCTAGTGTACATGCACCAATGAACAGACCTGACAGTCTTCATTCAATATTATGTAAACAGGGAATTCACTCATGAAACCATATGCTGTCCCAATAGAGTTTAGAACACTGATATATTATGATGCTGTTATTATACAGGAGTGTTAAACCCAACAAATGATGCACCGTGTTTACCTTAATGGGTAGTCAGTGACACGTGGAATTAAAGTTCTGCCTGGTTTAAATTGCAACCTGATTGATTGAAGTAGAGACAGATCAGAGACTATCAGCAGACCAGTCTGATACAGTGATGTAGGAGTGTGCTAACCTACTCTGTCCGCCCCACAGGTCAAAACGGACATCTAAATTTACACTGTATCCCTGGATCCCCTCCACTTACATAAATGACAGGGTCTGCTGTAATTATCTCTGTTAAGGTTTAACAGTGTCTCTTCTCCTGCCACTTAGATATAAACATAAAAGTAACGATAACTCTCACTTGGTGATGGCGACGTGATACCAATAAATTAGGTCTTGATACAAGCCCTACCTCAGAGTAGGGATATTAGATGGATATAGTGTCAAGCGTTAGATATCAACTTGCTTGATTGTGACTGGAATGGGGTGCAAATGGAAATGATGGTTAAAAATATATATAATAATGGAACCAGACAACCAAAACTCAATGATGTAAATAGGAATTTTATATTTAACTGTCAGAATTTAAACAGCAACATATTAAAGTGAAAAAACCCCTTGTGAACGAAGTGCTATCCGTCCTAAAATGTGCAAACACACAAATCTTTAAATATTCAACATCAAGTGCCTCAAACCTAAGCTATCCAAAAACATTGAAACGTGACAAATACAACACGTGAAACTGTGAAATGTTCAACTCCTTACACACCATCAACTGCATAACAAAAGTCCCGACAAGCTTGTGTTAATGTTTCACTTGGAAATTAAGTGTTATGAGTTTCATAATTGTTGATCTCTAAGTCCACAGTGAATGACGTCCTCTGCCCAGACTTTATGCAGCAAGCCGATAGGGGTTTCAGTTTGTGACGGTTTTGAAAACTGCTTTGCTTCTTCTAAACTGGTGCACTCTGTCCGTAAGGTAATCCTCTTGAGAAACAAAAGACCTTTGCAGTCTGTTCTCTGGATTAAACAAACAGGATACTATGGTGTGGATACTTCTGTCCACAGACTTCTTCTGGGAGACATTGTTGGGTCATGCACAGGAAACTCCCCTTGCAGGATTTCATTCCCCGTTTGGTCTATTTCACTACAATGGTAATTCGGTGTATAAGCCTGAGGAATTATATAGCTCCTTCGATCACCTGTTGGCCATTGTGGCGCCACCTGGTAGTTGTAGGCTAGTTGCTGGTTTCCCATTGGGATTTGCTGGATTATAACAGGGGTTGAGCTTGGGTACGGACATGCCTGCACATTCTGAGCGACCGGGCTAATCATAGGAGGGTGCTGGATATACAAGTCAGCATTCTGATTGCTTCACACAGTGTGGAACTGAGGTGCCCGTTGGTTAAGGACCACTGGTCTGGGCTGCACATAGGCACCTACATTTTGCTGCTTCCTGATTGCAGGGCCCAGTTTTAATTTCTTTCCATCAAAATATATCTGTGATTCAACAATCTTCCGTACATCGATATAGTCATAAAAAGAAACAAATCCATACCCTTTAGACATACCAGTTCTATCGGTGATTATTTTGACTTCCTTCACAGTTCCAAATCGTGCAAAGAAATCACGGATTTCAATTTCATCCATCCTGAATTCAATGCCTCCAACAAACACTGTATTAGGAATGATTTTCCCTTCTGGTAAAAGATGAAACAAAGGGGTTAACCGGCGCCAAAGAGGGTAAATACCAGTCCTGTTGTGACAGTCCAAATACAGTCCTTGGGATGATGAATGGTGATGATTCTCACCTCAGCAGTGCATATGTGAAAAAAGAGAAAGAGAAATAATAGTGCAGTAAATCAACACGGGGGGGGGGGGGGGGGGGGGGTGATCACAGATATTGACAAAAAACAACAAACAAGACATACAAACATATAACACTAGCACGGCCTAAATATTAATAAAAAGCATATTTATTGATGTGGAAATGTGCATAAACCGCATCCGGAGGGGTAAAATTGCAACCCTACTCACAAAATGCTGGAAAGGTACAGGCAGATCTGCTGTATGCAGCTGGGCTCTCAAGATGGCGACCGGAGCACTTGTGCTGGCGTCCACACGTGACTAGGAAGCCAGGCAGATGACTCAGATGACGAGGCCTCTGGGCGGACGTGACGTCACCCCCGTTGTGTATTCTCCACCGGCTCACAGGACTCCAGTCCTCCAGTCCTCATCAGCAGCCGCAATATCGCCGTACCTCGGTTCAAAACACTAGTTGGAGACTGCAGAGTTTCTCCTTTGGAACTGCAGACTTCACCACACTGGAACACTCTAAAAACTTGAAACTTCCCGACGCGTTTCGTACGCATGCGCGTACTTCTTCAAGGGATGTGCTTGTCTGATAGTCTCTATGGTATATATACCCTCAGTCCAAAGTCCTGGTTGGTTAATTGGATAAGTGGTATTAACCCCAATTAGGGCTAATAGACAACAGCACATAAACAATGGCCTATGCTAATCAACATACATAACAAACATATGCTTTTTATTAATATTTAGGCCGTGCTAGTGTTATATGTTTGTATGTCTTGTTTGTTGTTTTTTGTCAATATCTGTGATCACCCCCCCCCCCCCTGTGTTGATTTACTGCACTATTATTTCTCTTTCTCTTTTTTCACATATGCACTGCTGAGGTGAGAATCATCACCATTCATCATCCCAAGGACTGTATTTGGACTGTCACAACAGGACTGGTATTTACCCTCTTTGGCGCCGGTTAACCCCTTTGTTTCATCTGTTTCCCTGACTGGTTGTACCACCAGTCATTCACCTGGCTGCCTGAACATTTATTCATCAGTATCCCTAGCGCTGTTTTGCACCTATTCCTTTTTTCTGTCCCTTCTGGTAAAACATATCCCCCTGGTTGTTTGCCACAGATGATGGAGTCTCATCATCTCAAAGCCCTTATCTCTAGCAATGTCCTTAACGGGCCCCAGCGATTAAATTTCAAAATGTAGATATTAAGAATTGCAGACCTGATCTAAAAAGGGAAGATTCTCTCCTTTCAAAAACTCCAAAGTATATAAGAAGTCCCAGACCTTCATTTATTCAAATTTCTTCAAAGAAGACATTTCTCTCTAAAGTTTCCCAGAACCTTGCTTTTCCCAATCTTTCACATTTTTAGGAGAGGCATCTATCAGAAGGGTTTGAGCTCAAGAATATATCTGGGAATGGAGCCATCGGTAAATACCCCAGACCACAACTAAATGTTTAAATGGGCTGAGGAGCTGAACGTAGAGATTGACAGAGATGATTGGGAAGATATCTGGGAATCTGCAGCAAAGACCTCTATCTGTACAACGACCAAAGAAAATATCTACAAAATTTTAATCCAATGGTACCGGACCCCAAACAGATTGAGTCAGATTAACCCAGGAACCCCTGATCTATGTTGGAGAGGTTGTGGTCAAAAGGGGAGATATGGCCCATATCTGGTGGACATGTTCAGCTCTACTAAAGTTTTGGTCTATGATTCAAAATATCACCTTTAATACTACCGAGTTAAAATTCCCCGTAGACCCGCTGGTCTTTCTTCTGGCCAAACTAGTTGAAGATAACTCCCCTCCCCGCCATCCCCCCAGTCGTCGTTCTCCCCCAAGACAGTTCATTTCTTTTATATTAACTGCGGTCAGATGGGCCATAGCTACAGACGAAATGCATGGAATTAAATTGACCCCCCCCACCCCCCTCCAGAAAGACAGTCGAGAAAAGGATAAATGAAGTAATGTTTATGGAAAAGTTGACGGCCCATCTGAAACAGTCCACTGATGAGTTTTATAGAACATGGGATCCATGGCTTCAGAGTTATATTAAAAAAAATCAACAAATATACTAAGTTAACTCTGATCAGGAACCGGCTTTCGGATTTCTGTATAATATTTTTCTCGGGGTGTTGGTTCACGGGGAAGACAGAGGATCCCTACCATCTTCCTCCCCTCCCCCCTCTCATCTCATCATCTTCCCTTCTGTTTCATTCTCGTTCTCTTGGCTAGCTGTTTCCTACAAAGTATATACCCACAGATGTTTGCCACAGTTAGAAGTTGGTTGGGAGGACCTAGTGTCCGCCTAGCCTGCTCAGGTCCATATACATACCCTAATCAACAATGTTTGCATTTATATGAATAATATATTTTCCCCATGTTATTCATGTATGTTTCTGTTACCCTCACTTCTGGGTAGTATGGTATTGGATTTTGTACCCTGATTATTTTTGTATTATGTGATATTTTGTTTTGAAAATTCAATAAAAAATGGAAACAAGAAAGTTTGAATGTTACATTTCACCCACTGTAATTAACACACATACTTCAACTCACTGTAATAATAATTGATTCACTTTTTGTCACTGACTTGAAGTAGACGGTGACATATAATTATATTTCACATTTACACACAATGTTATATATATGCAAGCACCCGGTTGACAATAGCCTGTTGTCATGTTTTAAAACTAATATTTATATATTGTGGAACAAGGAAAAACCCGGGCGCTCCCTGATGAAATTCTAGAACAGGGGAAATGTAGCAATGAATATTACAACCTTATAAACAAAGGTCCCCTGTGGTTCGTCTTCTTGTCCTATGGCTCTGACCCCAATAGGATCCTTATCCAGGATCCTTATTTGTACAGGGATATAGAGAGAAAAAGGGGGAGCACAGGTTGAAGAATTTGGGATATGTATAGTGTCTTATTAGATATGTGTGGGTGTGCTTGAAAGATATATAAAATCACTTACACGGCCTTGTGTAAATGCTCTCACAGCAAGGTTTACTTGTCTTTATGTTCTCTTGATTGGTTTCCTTCTTCTTTTCAGGGCTTGGTTTTCTTCCTGGATTTCTTCGACAGTCCTCGGCTTACAGTGAGGATGTCTCCCTCGGAGTGAACAGATTGAAAGACAGTTGTTTAGAGGGGAATACAGACAGTATTTATAATGTCCAATACTTTCAACTCTAAATATATATATATCCAAAGGCAGTAAAAACTGCCAGCACTCACACGGGCAAGTGTGGGTACACTCCTAGGGGAAGGTATCTTTTTATCCAGACTGGTCTTCACACGTGGTGATCTATAGGTGTAATTAGGGTCTGGTGTATAATAATAAATGTAAATCAAATAATACTCACACGGCCTTGTGTGAGTAAATACACATCAAGGTGTCTTTGACTAGAATATTTTCTTTCTTCTTTTCAGGTTCTTGATCTTCTTCCTGGTTTTCTTCGGCGGTCTTCAACTCCCAGTGAGGAAATCCCCCTCGGTGTGAACAAATTTGAAAACAATTGTTAGTGGGAAAATATCAACATAATTCTGTGGTGACCAACTAGAAAAACACAAGCAGATATATAAAAGCAGCAAATGCTGCAGGCACTCACACGGGCAAGTGTGAGTGCAATCCTAGGGGAAGGTATCTTTTTTCTCTGTTGGTGTCTTTACACCTGCTGCTTTATGAGGGTAATGGTGGTCTGATATAAAGGGATCTATAAAACTAAAACTAATAAAAAATAATACTCACACGGCCTTGTGTGAGTAAATGCACATCAAGGTGTCTTTAACTCCTTTGTAGTGCTGATAGTGTTAAATTCCAAGTGGGCAAGTGTAGGTGGATGACCCCTCCTTGGTGTGGATATAAAATTGAACAATGTCACGATTCTGATGGACTACAATAAATTTTATTCTCAAAAGCTCTAAAAACAAAACATATATAAAAATAATGAAAAAATGCATAAAAAGAAGAAGCAGCCCGTCAATAGGAAATTGCTAGTGGGTCTCGTGGAGCGCAGCTAACTTGCTCCGCGTCCGGATATAGTGCTGCCTCCTCTCTGATCCACTCCTTGACGGTGGCTGTGCTGGATCAAAATTGCTTAGTGGTGAGAGCAACGCGTTTCGACCCTTTCTGGTCTTCCTCAGGCTCCGTAGTTTGGGGTTAAGGTTCGTGGCAGGTATTTATGTGGATGTCAGCCAATCCCCATTCCACTTTAAGCAATGTCCTCTGTTATTCAATTAGAACTAATGAGTGCTGTGTGATGCACTCCATCTTCTGCTTCGGTGTGACACAGTAAATAAATAATTAAATAGACGCATAAACTGGTTAAAAACCAGAGCATTCATACGTATAAATGAAATCATGGTTAAAAATATAGTTGATACATAACTTGAAAGACAAATAGTGACGTGATCTAAATAAAGTGAGGGATGATTTGTGATATAACAAATAAATGTGTATACTCTGTGAAGATGCCTGCGAGATTATTAAATGCTGATTGTGCCATGTGAAACTTGGATTAAATTCCGTGGGTGATTAATGTGCATGTAATATTTATATGGTGTTTTTTGTGAATGATTAAATAAACGAATATTTTTATACATTGTGATTAATAAACATAGATATAAGACAGAGCACTTGGGTGTCTGTGTTCCTTGTTATACTTATTATAAAGTGTTGGGTGGGGTTTGGTGAATAAATATGTGCTTATTTGCACACTAATATTTAATAAACGTTCATAATAAAAAAATGGTAAAAATCAAAATGTGTTTTCACATATAGTAGATGGAGATAATACCTATTAATATTGTAGCCTTTTAGTACCATAGAGTGTACACACTTTAAAAAAATGCCTTAAAATGATATTTTATATAAGTATAAATATATTTCTATATACAGTTCCATATTTTAATGAATTCATGCTAAACAGTACTGCACTCAATAGTGCAATTTTTGATACTCTATGTAAACTTACAAATGTATTGTACAGTATCATGCGATTTTAAAAAAAATGTAATCATAAACTGATATATTTCTCATATGGTATAGGGTTATATCGTATAGCCTGTTTATACAAATATAGTAACCTTATTCTATTAAAATTTTTTATATGGTGTACAATCTTAAACAAATATATTAAAACGTATCCAATACACAATTTATAATTTAAAAATGTAGTCTGATATACTTTTATATAATGCAATCGTTCTGTAAACTAAAGCACCCAATATAATGTTAATATAACTATTGTAGTCTTTTGGACTACTACATGTAACCTTAAGCATATATTATGTCATGTCTTTTCACAGTGTGATAGTGCATAAACTTAAAACATACAGTTTTACCATACAGTTTCAACTTATATATTAAAAATGAAGTATTTTTGTTGGGTATCATAGATGAGTGATATCTGTAAAGAAGATCAGAAATGATGATAGTGAATTCACATGTGTGGTATTGTGATGTAAACAAATTGGGGCAGGGGGGTGGTGGGGGGGGACTATGGGAAAGATCTAGGAAAAAAGGGATTATGATGAATGAGGAAAGACGGAGGATGCTGGAACTTAAATAAACGACCCCAGGTCTATATCTATATTCAGACCTTTTGGGGTCAAGGTTTTAAGTTTATATATCCAGTATGTTTCTCTTTGACAGAGTTTCCTTAGTCTGTCTCCGCCTCTCCAATGGAGGTCTACTCTTTCTATTCCCTTGAATGTTAGGCCTTCTGGGTTTCCCTCATGATGTAAACTAAAGTGTCTGGAGACGCTGTGTGTTAACACCTGCTTACGGATATTGCCCATGTGCTCCAAGATGCGCACCCTCAGGGGCCTGGAGGTGCGTCCTACATATTGGAGACCACATGGGCAGGCAAGCAGGTATACAACATAATCTGTTCGGCAACTGATTGCTTGTTTAATTTTGAATTCTTCTTTTGTTATATGTGAATTAAAAGCTGCCTTGTCGCCTTTCATTACTTGTTTACAGGCCTTACAACTGATGCAGTTAAAAAAACCTATCGGTGGGGGTAACCAATTTTGACTGTTTTCTTTTATTTCGTTCCGGAAGGTGCTTGGCGCTAATTGTGCTTTAATGCAAGGGGCCTTTCTGAAAATTACTTTTGGGATTGGCGGGATGTGTCCCTTTAAAATTGGGTCCATTTGGACGACCTGCCAGTGTTTTTGTACTATCTTTTTGACCTTGGCAGCATCCGAGCTGTAGGTCGTAATGAATGCTGTAGAGAAGGTGGTATCAGTTCGCTTGATAGTTGGTTTTAGCAGAGTCTCCCTTGGGATCAAGTTGATTTGATCAACTGCTTTATTTAACAACTGTTGTTCATAACCTCTTTCCAGAAAACTATCTTGTAATGTGTTTGACTGTTCTTTGAAAACCTCTATGTCAGAGAAATTCCTCTTAATCCTCCTGAATTGGCCATGGGGGATATTGCTAAGCCATCTTGGGTGATGGCAACTTGATGTTAGTAGGAAATTGTTTGCATCTGTTTTTTTAAAATAGGTTTTAGTTTTGATTTCGCTATTTTCCACATAAATGGTGAGGTCTAAAAAATTGATAGTGTTAAAACTGTATTCTGAGGTAAATTCCAAATTCACTGTATTGTCGTTTATATATATAATGAACTCTTTCAGGTCCTCTTCACTCCCTTTCCATATGAACAAGACGTCGTCTATGTAGCGATGCCATGAGACCAAGTTTGCACTGAAAGGGTGGGTGGACCAAATTGTCTTTTCATCCCAATCTGCCATGAAAATGTTCGCAAAGCTGGGTGCAAACTTGGTCCCCATCGCGGTGCCACACAGCTGGAGAAATATTTCGTCATTGAACCAGAATACGTTGTGTTTCAAGATAAAATTAATGCTATCTAGTATAAAGGTTCGTTGTTCATCCCTGATAGTGGTATCTTTTGAGATAATATTATCAATCGCCCTGATGCCATCTGAGTGGTGGATGCACGTGTATAGAGATTTAACATCACACGTTGCCAGCATAAAACCATTCTGCCATTCTATCTCCCCCAATATGTTCAGAACTTGCATTGTGTCTTTAAGGTATGATCTACCCTTAATAGCATACTTCTGGAGGAAGACATCCAGGTATTCGGATAGATTCTGTGTAAGGGAGCCGATACCCGATATAATCGGTCTTCCTGGGGGTGCCTCTAAACATTTGTGTATCTTTGGTAAAAAATAAAAAATGGGTAAGATAGGTTTATCTCTATGCTGTGAGAGCATTTACACAAGGCCGTGTAAGTGATAATATTTATATATTGTCAGGGTTGTTGTAGTTTTATTGGTCGAGAGCCCAAGTTAAACAACCCTGGATATGAGTAAAGCTGATGGGCAGCTTTAACAGCAACCCAGGAAGGGCCAGATTCGACTGGTACAAAAATAGCCAATGCTGATATGAATGGCGTCAGTTGGTCATAGCGACCTGAAACTCCTCGTGGTCCCGCCGGTAACGCATGGAATTAGCTTGCTGAATCCCTGCGGCAAATTCAGGCAATCTGGTTTGGAAATATTTGCAAATTTTCTTCCATCTATTACCAGACGATTGTAAAACATTTTTAATTTGAATGGAATTTTCTACAATATGTTCTTTGTTGGGACACAACACCAAGGGGAAGAATGGCTAAAAATAATCCCCGTCAGGTGGCTCAAGGAAAATGCTCCTGATTATAATTCAGTATCTTTCCTAATCTACTGGATAGTTAATGGTAAATAGGCCCTCGGACAAGGAAACAACAAGTTGTGCTCAAATTGTAGAGTCATGAAGAGGACACCCAGAATAGCAATATCTCCGGGGATGAAGACTTCTAATTCCATATTGTTTTCAATAACTCAACCTTCATAGTGCTGATGGTAATCAACAGGTTGGCATCAATAGAAACATTCAAAAAAATGCCAGACTGTTATGCAAATATAAGTAGAGAAAAGATTATACAACAAGCCATAAGGGACAATCAAGTAATCCTACAAAACCCATGTACAAACGGGAGCTGTCAAACCTTCCAATTAGGGTTCAGCTCATATAAAAAGTTACTGGACACCTAACAAGCTCCTATTGAACCCCCAACATATATATAAGCATATGAGTGTCACAGAGGAGTGCTACTGAGCATGGCAATATATATTTAAAACCAGAGACAGAACATAAAACACAGACAAAGCTCAGTTTTAGCACATCCAGTGAAACTCATACACGGTACAGTGCCTAAATATATATGTATAAATATCTATTAAGTAAAATGGTCTTTTAGTTTGACATTTTTGGCCAAAATTGTTGTAAGCCCCTGAGCCAACTTCACGGCAGACCACAATTCAGGGGTCCCTAACGCTAATATAAATTCTTAATAACATGTGTAATAACAGGAAGAATGATTTATAGTAAATCTGTCAATATTAGTTGCAAAGTTCTAAGTCTGATTGAAGCCTTTATTAACCTGTACATTACCAGGAAAAGCACTCCAGTATACTTTACAATTGTGTTTCAGCTAGTCTTGGCTGATTGGAGGGTGGCAACCTCCTACTTAATTGAAGCTCACCCCTCCCACATTTAAATAATTAAGGGCTCACTCCATAGCATCTTCCACACAGGGGAACTTGTTTGCTTGTTTCCCTCCCAGTCAGAGCTCCCAGGCAATTGCTGAAGAATCAGGTTGTATTCTTTCTTTATTTTGTTATACTTTGGTGTAGATCTGTGGGGGAGTATACTGTGAGTATACAGTGGTTTTTGTACAGGGTTTGGGTGTATTTTTCAGGTTTAAAAACCGTTTTTTGTTTTCACCCAGAGACTGCAGTATTTAAACCCAGCAAAGCTGCACGTTGGCTGGCTGGAAATTGCAGTCTCAACCCCTCTCCCCTCCCCCACCTCTGGTTGTTTTTACTTCCAGTTTTCACTTTAATTTAAGCCTGATTTCTTTCTTTTTCATTTGCAATTGGGAATTCAGTGTCAAACTTTAAGACCTTCATTATTGTGGTGTGGTTTCTTGTAAAGAGAGAGAGTTAAATAATAAGGGGAGAGAAGGGATTACAGCAGGTTTAAAAGCTGTTTTTTCTTCCCCTCCCTGTGCAGAGAGATAGTTAATTGATTCTTAAAGGGACAATTTCCTCTTTGCATCTCTCTCCTTAAGCATTAATTTCCTCCCCTTACTTACAGGCTTATTTCATCATGCCTGGGGGGAATAGGACTAGTGCAGCAACGGGGGCCACACCTGGACATCGGACTCCAAAAACTGGGGCCCCTAGGATCAATAACCACAGCCCTAGGCCTGGTACTTCCAGTGCCCTGGCCAGACCTCCCCCAGCTCCTGTTGTCAGTTTAACCCCTGCAGTCCCAGTTCCAACATGGGCGCAGGTGGCAGATGCAGGCGTTGACCCCAGTAATAACAATGCTGGGGCCACGCCCTGTCTGAGCAGGAAGCTTGGGGTGAGGTGCCCAATGTCACCTGGCCTCAGCATGGAGATTTACGTTAGGGCTGTGGCAGACGTTGTGGGTCCCTCTGCTGTGGTGGCGGCCAGCAAGATGTACGGGAGAGGCATTTTCTTCCTCCGTACGCTGGCTGCCACGCACACCCTGGTGCAGAAAGGCATCAGTGTAGGGGGGACCTACATCCCCGTAGAACCCATGGAGGGGTTAGGCACCAAGATTATTCTCTCCAATGTGCCCCCCTTCATCCCAGATAGCCTCATGCGGCTGCACCTGCAAGTCCTCGGAGACATTAAGTCTCCCATAACAAAAATTCCGCTGGGCTGCAGGGATAGAGCACTGAGGCACGTGCTCTCATTTAGGCGGCAGGTACAAGTGCTGCTGCCGGGGAGCACAGAATTTGTGGAGGGTTCTTTTAGGGTGCCCTACGAGGGCATAATGTACACAGTGTTCTATGGCACGGAGGGGGTTAAATGTTATCTGTGCAAGGAGCTGGGGCACACTCGTAGGAGTTGCCCCAAAGGGAACATAGGACCTATCCCAACTCCTACTCCCGCCCCTCCCTCTGCCAAGACACCCCGTACTGCTTTGCCCACCAAAGCGGGGCCCTCAGGGGCCCAGGTCCCTCCTGGGACCACAAGAGATGTCGCTGTCCCATCCGGAACAGTGACTTCTGCACCTCTCCCTGGAGAGCGGAGGGAAGGAGAAGGGGTCGCCATGGAGCGGTCACCCTCTGTTATCGCTGTCCCTCCCCGGGAGAAAACACCCTGTGCCGCTGCGCCCACCGCGGCGGAGCCCTCGGGGGCCCAGGCCCCCCCTGGGACCACAGCAGATGTCGCTGCCCCATCTCGGGCGGTGACATCTACACCTCTCCCCCAAAGAAAGAGGGAGAAGGAAAAGACCTCAAGGGCCCAGGTCCCCCCTGGGATCACAGAAGATGTCACTGCCTCAACTCAAACAATGACATCTGAACCTCTCCCCCAAAAAAAGAGGGAGAAGGAAAAAGTCACCCCACAACAATCACCCTCTGTTGTCGCTGTCCCCCCCCCAAGAACACCCTACCCCCAATGTAAGCACCGTACAGGGTATGGGGGAGCGGGAGGAAACTCCGGCTGGAGAGACAGTGGCACCCTCTCCTGGGGAATCACCCCCCAGGAAGAAGACTTTTAAAACCAAAAACAAGAGGGTGATTGAGGAGGTCGAGGAGGGTGAACCGTATTACGTTCACCCTCGGATGTCTCTGAAGCGGAACGAAACATCAGTTCCGCACAAGGTTGCTCCATCCGGCCCACTGGTTAGGATTAGCCAGTGTGAGCCGGACCCCACAAAGATGCAGCCCCCCCCCTCGAGGGAATGCAGGAGGAGGTACCCGGCGTCCCTGGGGCGGAAGATCAAAGTGCTCAACAACATGAGGCTTTGCCCCTAGAAATGGACGTTGGAAAGCCTTCCAACACCCCTCCCAGTTGGAGAACATCCCCTGGGGACTTGTGTTTCGGTGTAGCTGCCGTGCCGGGCGCAGTTGTCTTCGGGGACTCGGAGGTCGGCCAGGGTCCCCCTCTGGTTGTACCGCCTTCGGGTGATGCACCTGAGGCTGAGTCAGGGTTTGTGTCACCGGAGGGAGGGGATGGGCTGGGGCTGACCCCCATTGTTGAGGATTTGGTGGATGGAGCGGGGGAGGCAGGTGTAGGAGGGGATGCTTTAGAGAGCGCTTCCGGTTACACCTGGAGGGTGTCTGACGTGAGACTTCTTTGTGGGGAGTCTTGGTCTTTGTCAGAGATGACTGACAGGCTGGACTCTCTCCTTGGGGTGCTTGCTGAGGAGTGCCCTCCCGCGGTTGGCGAGTGCCCTCCCACGGTTGGTGATTGCCCTCCCACGGTTGAACGCCCTCCCGCGGTTGGAGTGCCCTCCCGTGGTTGGTGAGTGCCGTCCAGCGGTTGGTGCGAGCACCTGTGGCTTCCCTTTTATCCACACGGCGATGGAGGAGATTAGGAGAGCACTGGGTGCCTCTGTGGTCCCCGAGGACTCTCGGGAGACTACTGCCTCCGCCATGCCGCCATCAACTTCCCCTGAACATCCTGCCTCAGGTATGGATGTGGAGGGTATAGTGGACCCCCTCGTGGAAACACCGAAGAGGGGACCCACTCTAGGGCTGAGAAAGGCCCCCGCAGAGAGGGGCGGGGGTCTTGAGTTTTTCAGCCAAGAGGAGCTCGGGGAGTTGGGGCTCAGTGAGGAGTACTCTGGCACCGTGGAGTCTGTGGACTCCTTGAACCCAGTTATCCCTGCCCAGGATCTAGATGTTTTCCTGGGAGATACCCTTCACAAGCACGGAAAAAAGAAGGAGAAGTTGGCCCTCAAGAAGTGGAAGGATGCTTCGTTCATTCTCCACTCTCTTTTTGTATACATCAGGGCCAACCGCAAGGCCAGAATCTCAGGGTCTAATGAACATGTTCGTGCCCTGAAGTTCTACAAATTGATGCGAGAGCACGTAAAGGCTTCTCGGGGTATAGCACCCTGAGCACCTGTGGGGAACCAAAAACTCCTGATTACCAATGGCTTCAAGCATCGGCACGCTAAATGTTAACGGCTGTAAGGACGGGTTGCGCAGGTTACAGGTACTCTCCTTTTTGCAGAAGGGGAAGTATTCTGTGAGTTTCCTGCAGGAAACCCATACCACTCCAGAGGCTGAAGCCAGCTGGCATTTGGAGTGGCGAGGCAGTGTCTTCTTCAGCCATCTCACTTCATCATCTAGTGGGGTGGTGACCCTGTTCTCTGAGTCCTTTCAACCAGAGCTGCTGCTTGCCAAAGCTGTTGTTCCAGGTCACCTTTTGCATATCAGGGTCCGACACGAGGATTACACGTTTAATTTCCTGAACGTGTATGCTCCTGCCACCGGACCCCCGAGAAGGCAGTTCTTCGTCAGAATGTCCGAATACCTGGAGACAGTCGACGCGGACGAATACGTGGTGCTCGGGGGTGATTTTAATTGTACCGTCGAGGCTCGGAAAGACCGGAATGGTCCGGAGCCACACCCGTGTTCTGCGTCGGCATTGCGGGAGGTCATCACCCGCTACTCCTTGGTAGACGTCTGGCGAGAACAACATCCTGAGGCATCCACTGAGTTCACCCATGTTAGGGTGTTTAGGGCTGAATGGATGTCCTGGTCCCGGATCGACAGGCTGTATATTTCTAGCCACAGCCTGTCACGAGCCCAGTCCAGTGCCATTAGGCTGGCGCCGTTTTCGGACCACAATTGTGCGTCCGTGACGGCGACGCTGCTACCTGCAGCACCATCGGCCGCATATTGGCACTTCAACAATACGTTGTTGGAGGACAAGGGATTTGTGACGACGGTCCGAGACTTTTGGATGGCCTGGAGAGGTTGCAGGTCAGACTTTGCCACGTTAGAACAGTGGTGGGACGTGGGCAAGGTTCATCTGCGTCTCGTGTGTCAGGAGTACACTAGAGGTACCAGCGGGCGGCGCAATGCTGAGATCGAGGCCCTCAGGGAGGAGGTGCTCGATCTCGAGAAGTGGCTGTCTGTGGCGGGAGACCAATACCTGCAGAGTATGTACGTGGAGAGGAACTGCGCTCTCCGGGACTTGGAAGATCGGAGAGCTCGGGGGGCGTATGTGCGATCCCGCATCAACTTCCTTCGAGAGATGGATCGCGGGTCACGCCTCTTCTACGCGCTGGAGAAAAAGAGGGGAAACCGTAGACATATCACATGCCTGTTGGTAGAGGACGGTACCCCTCTGACTGACCCGGAGAGCATCCGGGACAGAACCCGGAGATTCTATGTAGATCTTTTCTCTCCGGAGTCCATCCAGCCAGATAAATGCAGGGTCTTATGGGAGGGGCTTCCCACGGTCGGTGAGGATGGAAGGGAGCGGCTTGAGTTACCTTTGACTCTGGCCGAGCTCTCTGCAGCCCTCAGTCTCATGTCCCGCGGAAAAGCGCCGGGGCTAGACGGGCTGACTGTGGAGTTCTTCCGTTTTTTCTGGGAGATGCTGGGACCTGATTTCACCGAGGTCCTAGCCGAAGCCCTAGAGATCGGTGAGATGCCACTTTCGTGTCGGAGAGCAGTACTGTCTTTGCTGCCGAAGAAGGGGGATCTCCGTCAGATCTCTAATTGGCGACCGGTCTCACTGCTCAGCACAGACTATATGATCGTAGCCAAAGCGCATTCGCGGAGGCTCAAGTCCGTGCTGGCAGAGGTGATTCACCCCGACCAGTCCTATACTGTCCCGGGCCGGAGCATTCATGACAACATTTTTCTGGTCCGGGATCTGCTACACCACGCGCAGAGGACTGGTCTATCACTCGCCTTCCTGTCCCTAGATCAGGAGAAGGCGTTTGACAGAGTGGATCACCATTACCTTAAGCAGACCCTGCGGGCGTTTGGCTTCGGCCCACAATTTGTGGGCTTTCTCCAGATGCTGTACGCCTCTGCAGAGTGTCTGGTGAAGATCAACTGGTCCCCGACGGCACCTTTTGTGTTTGGTCGGGGAGTACGTCAAGGGTGCCCCCTGTCTGGGCAACTGTACGCGCTGGCCATTGAGCCCTTCCTCTGCCTACTGAGGAGGAGGCTCACCGGGCTGGTGTTGCGGGAGCCCGACATGCGAGTAGTCCTGTCGGCTTATGCCGATGACGTGCTCCTCGTGGCCCAGGACCTAGAGCGGGCACAAGCGTGCCAAGAGGTCTTCACCGCGGCCTCTTCTGCTCGGATCAACTGGTCCAAGTGCTCCGGCATATTGGTGGGTCCCTTACAGGTGGACTCTTTGCCCCCCACGTTTCGTAATATCTCATGGGGGAGCGATACTCTCAAGTATCTGGGAGTCTACCTGTCTGCTGCAGAGGACCCGGCCCCAGAAAACTTCAGTGATCTTGAAGAACGGGTCATTGCTCGTCTGGGGTCATGGGTGTATCTGTCGAGAATGCTTTCCCTTAGGGGAAGGACCCTGGTGATTAATCAGCTGGTGGCCAGTCAGCTTTGGCACCGGCTGATAGCCATGGGTCCAATCCCCGATATTTATCAACAAGATCCAGAGGAGGTTGATGGATTTCCTCTGGATGGGGAAGCATTGGGTCTCTGCGGGAGTTGCGTGTCTCCCTTTGGAGGAGGGTGGACAGGGAGTGGTATGTGTCCGTTCCCAGTTACACACTTTCCGCCTCCAATACCTGCAGAGATACCTATTCGCAGATCCGTCTCCGCAGTGGTGCCAGCTGGCAACCAGTTTCTTTCGCCAGCTGCGCAATATGAGGTATGAACGGCAACTGTTTATCATCAGGCCCGAGGGTTTAGGTAGAGACCTATCGGAGCTGCCGGCATACTACCGGGACGTACTTAAGGCCTGGAAACTGGTCTCCGCGATCATAAAAGGAACAGGCGGTGGGGGTTGATTACCTCGCCGTGCCCCTGCTGTATAATCCGGCAGTGGGGGCTCGGATGTTGGATTCACCCTCTATTTGCCGCCGGCTAATCCTGGCGCAGGTGACCAGAGTCGGGGATCTCCTGGACTATGGGCGGCGATACTGGGTAAGAGCAGAGGTGCTCGCGCCCCGTATGGGTCTGCGTACTGCCCGCGTCCCTCGTCGTTTGATCCAGATTATAGATGCCATCCACCCCGACTCACGCACCTTCATTGAGGGGGTATTGCAGACCGGAGAGCCTTGTCAACCTATCAACTTCAGCTCTCCGGATCTTTGCGTGGAACCAAAGCCACGGCAACCCCCTCGGGCTCTTCTCTCCCCCAACCTCAGCAAGTTGGGGGATATGTCCCCGGCATGTTTCCGCGGCATGCCGAGGAAAGTCCTGTATTCTCTGGTGCTCCATATAGTGCATTACCTTGCCCTTGTCACCCACCCAGACACCATCTGGAGGCGGGTATTCCCTGCGAATGAGGGCGAGAGACCCCGGTGGAAGGAACTCTATTCATCTTTGGTTCCCCGTCCGGCCGGGGATTTAAGTTGGGGGGTCCTCCACGGTGCACTGAGCACAGGAGAGTATTTGGCACACTTCACGGACTCCGCCGCCGCCTGTCCCTTCTTTTTTTTAATGTTCTGACCCATATTGATCCAGTAGGTATTGGCCTCCAATTTCCAATATTTTGTAGTTTGACCAAATCATTTGATTTTGGAAGGAGTCCGTATATCACATTTATTCGAGTTGCGCTAGACTGCAGCTCCTCATGTCTTTCTTGAGGAGCCTTCTCCTGCAGTTCTGGCTGGGTTTCTCCCCTCATCTTTTTATTTTTGGGTGCCCAGTTTCCCGGAACAATAAGCCTAGGGATCTCCTGGTCAACCTGCTCCTGACATTGGCTAAGGTAGCCATTTGTAAAACCAGGAAGCAGTGTTTGGAGGGGAGGGTCCCAACAAACATCGTGGCCATGTTCCGGGCGCTGGTGCACTCCCGTATTCGGGCAGAGTACTCATACGCCGAGTCCACAGAGACGGTTTCAGAGTTTGCCTCCCAGTGGGCATTAGGCGGGGTGCTCTGCTCGGTATCCCCCATCAAGGGTTCTTCAGAATTAACCCTTCTGTTTTAAGTGCACTTTAACAGTGCACTTGTTGGATTCATTTACATTTTTGTTTGACTGGTTTTTCTTTGCTCTACTTGGTAACAAGTAGAATTGTTGTTTAACTGAATTGGCTGGCTTCGCCGGCCAATCAGTTTCAAACCAGATCAAAATAGGTCCACACAGGGGAACTTGTTTGCTTGCAGGATGGTTGTGACAACTCTAATACAGAGTGCTTTTCCTGGTAATGTACAGGTTAATAAAGGCTTCAATCAGACTTAGAACTTTGCAACTAATATTGACAGATTTACTATAAATCATTCTTCCTGTTATTACACAGGTTATTAAGAATTTATATTAGCGTTAGGGACCCCTGAATTGTGGTCTGCCGTGAAGTTGGCTCAGGGGCTTACAACAATTTTGGCCAAAAATGTCAAACTAAAAGACCATTTTACATAATAGATATTTATACATATATATTTAGGCACTGTACCGTGTATGAGTTTCACTGGATGTGCTAAAACTGAGCTTTGTCTGTGTTTTATGTTCTGTCTCTGGTTTTACATATAAAAAGTTATCAACATCAAAGATCAAACATAAAATCAATACAATTATATGTCAATGTACAAAATGCAATAAAATGGGACCATATCACAATATGGCTTGTCACTACCCAAAGTGTTTAGGAAATATTGCAAGGAAAGGTGCAATAAGATGTTCATTGTGTGAGAAATCATTCGACTCCAAGAGTGGGGTAACAACATATGAGACACAGGCATCCAAAAGAAAGGAATAAAGCCAATATAGAAAAGAAACCTTTGCGTAGACAAAATAAAATCTGGTCAAATAATGAAATAAAACTACTAAAAACATTAGAAAGTAAATATGAAGGAGAAAGCTTTATAAACGCAACAGCCAAATAATTATCTTCAAAAAACAACAAACAAGTAGCTCACAAAAGAAGGGGGTTAAAGAATAAAGGAATAAAACAACAAAACATAAGAGAAAAAGCTACAGGACATATGAAAGAACTAGAGGAAGTAAACCAAATATCAACAAGTAATGTAACTGAAGAAAAAAAAAGAGGATGTAGAAAAAAATGGATAACTTCAAAAGAGCCCAAAAGGAAATTTAACATCATAACAACGTCAGCCGTGAAATTGCAATTGAAAAGATAATATTCTTCAATTGAGAAATATTCAAACTAAATCCATCAACTACGAGACCAAGATTAAGCCCAACAAAAGAAGCCGTAAATAAAGAAGCTAACGAAAAACTAATGGCACCCATAACTAATGATGAAGTACAAAAAGCTCTCAAAAAATACACTCAACATGAGCCCCAGCACCAGATAAAGTGAACGTTTCAGATCTCGCCTTACATTTTCAATTAATAAAAAACAGAAAACAAAAGAGAGAACATCTGGTGGCCGACATATTTAATATATGGATGTGGATGTGGATGGGAAATATCCCAAAATGTATCAAAAGAAGCAAAACAATATTGCTTCCAAAATCAAATGATTTGGTCAAACTACAAAATATTGGAAATTGGAGGCCAATACCTACTGGATCAATATGGGTCAGAACATTAAAAAAATTCTAACAGAGATTAAATTTGTTTTTTTCCTTTACAAAATGTACCCATTTTTATGTATACATTTGTCTCAGGAAAATAGTTTCATAATAATCACACCACAGATGCCCAGTGCTACAGTCCCATACAACTAAAATAGTTATGATAAATGTATGTATGCCTTTATATAGCGCCATTAATTTTGCTGGTGTGAAACACTAGGTACATGTGCCTTAAATATACAATTCTTACGACTGCAGTCAGTACAAATGATAAAGGATTGAAAAGATTAACGCAAAACCACTTTCTAAAAAATAAAAAAATAAAATAAAAAACGCCTGGCCTCTAAAAACTACATAATTGCTATTAAAATAGTTCCATAAAGATATTTCTGTAATTCAACAAAAACTGGTAATTTTAGAAATTTGATTAGCAATCTCTGCTATTTCCCTCCCCCCCTCCACCCCTATTGTTCATAAACCGCATTTTATTTCTGGAATTGAATGACAGACACCAGTCATTAAGTTGCAGGGAAATCTTTCCAATAGGAGAAATCAATGCATCACTTAGCTGACCACTTTGAAGAAGTGGTCAATTAGACTAGTATCATAACACTGGCATTCAGACCCTGAATCATTATTGATAGCCATATTAAGACTTTTTTCAGCAGCACCCCTCTGCAGATTTAAGTCTTTGCATTTGCCTCCTATTAGTAGAAGGGCCTACAGCATGTCGGATGTTTAGAATATACGTCTAAGTGCAGAATGTTGTTCTGTAAGCAAATCTAAATCAGGACTGCATGAGGCAAGGAGTCACTCCTGCACTTAAAATGTCTGTAGAACTCTAAAATATCTCGTCCATAAGTACGAATAAAACATACCAAAAAGTGGTCAGCTAGGTGGTACTGTTGCATTAAGTACAGTATGTCTGAACTTTAGTAACTATTTATAGCCCAGAAGGACTGCACAGCAACTATAGGGAGACGGCCTAGTAATAGGGTGACCAGGAGTCCCGTTTTAGCCGGGACAGTCCCGGTTTTTTAATGGCTGTCCCGGCTGCCCTGCATTTTTTAAAATGTCCCGGTTTTTTGTGGCTGTTCCGGATTTGGCCATCAAAGCAGGGAGGCAGCAGAGAGCAGAGAATGCAGGCAGGAGGAGACCGGAGGCCGGTCTGACTGCAGGGGTGGGGGCGGGGTAAGTGTCAGCGGAGCCTCAGCAGTTGGAGCCGGAAGTGAGGTGCCTGCTGCCAGTCAAGATGGCTTCCCCTCATGCCCCAGGGTGAAAGGTAGGACACAGAGAAAGTGTGTGTGTCTGTCTCACTGGCTGTGTGTGTGTCAGTGGCTCTCTGTGTGTGGGGGTCAGTGGCTCTGTGTGTGTGTGTGTGTGTGTGTGTGTGTGTGTGTGTGGGTCAGTGGCTCTGTGTGTGTGTGGGGGTCAGTGGCTGTGTGTGTGGGGGTCAGTGGCTCTGTGTGTGTGGGGGTCAGTGGCTCTGTGTGTGTGGGTGTGTGGGTCAGTGGCTCTGTGTGTGTGGGTCAGTGGCTCTGTGTGTGTGGGTGTAATCTGGGCTCTTTGCCAACCTTCCTCTCCCAAATAATGCCTCGTGATAAGTTATATCTTGCACTAAGCAAAAACACAAATCACAATGTCGTACTTGTAGATTCTCGGCCACACTCTCTAAGACGTCAGAGTATTGTGAGATTATTATAAAGAAAGGTCACTCAGAGTTTGTATAAGATAAGGTTTGTCATTTATTGTATCACAAAAATAATCAGAAATATCACAACAAGCTACTTGTAAGCTAACGGCTAGCAGTTACAGTATGCTAACAATCCATTCCTAACTATGCAGAGATTATATAGCTAATATGCATTGTCATACTCACAAACCAAAAGATATTATGATAGGTCAGCCAGTCTCAGCTAAGTCTCATCTGTGTGGTTCCCCACCTCGGTTCGGTTCTAATCAATATGGAGTCACGCAAACTTATATAGCATCTTATTGTTTGCTGCGTACGTGATATGATATCATACTCTGTGGTTACTGACGTATGATGTTTACCAGCATTTACTTATGTGGTGTTTCAGCATCTACAGTTTGACCACATGCCTAACCACTGCTTGTTTACCCCGAGTTAGTTCCCCTTTTATGTGTAGCTACCTATGTCCAAATATCCTCTTCACTTTGTAGCAAAACAACCTATTATTTCTAAGACAAAATAGCTAGGATTTTAACAATATGCTCTAAGCTGTACTAGGCCTTATAATGATACTATATATGTACCTGTGACCTGTATTAATTATGCTATATGCCATAAAATACTTGTAATCCATAACACCCTCTCCTACACATAATTATCATATTTTTAGCAAATGCAGAAAAACTATCAAAGCAGAAAAATATTCATTGTGTACTTTTGGAAGACAGTGTCACTGCTCTCTGATGTTGATGAGCTTGAACTCACAGGAGTTTGTGATTGAACGCCAAAACACCCACATCTGCGCATATGTGCACAAGTGATCCCACGATGGGAAGGTATCAATTTGTAAAAATCACCCAATTGCAAAGCAGGTTGATGTTGTCGTTCATACATACTCAACAGAGTAGTGTTCCACCGGGCCCCAAAACAATGTTGATGTTTATTACCTGAACATGCAAACAACGTGGTACAATTATATGACCCGTGGCTAACAATGCCGATATGACCTTCTTCAATTGTATAAAAAGACATTTGAAATATTTGACGGTGAATGTCTCTACACTTGAAGTTGGGTTGATCACCAAGAGACAATAAAGATTTCACTTGCCAAAAATTACATAACATTAGCAAGCTACGCGGAAGCAATGTCCCATTAGGTGTTAAAACTGAAAACGGTCCTGAGGAAACAAGAGAGTCCTGATACATAAAGTCTCATTGTATCGTGAACTGCATGCACTTTGCGGGGTTTCCGATGTGGCAAAACCAGTTCATCTAAGTACATCCTCATGGAGGTTTGATAGGACCGTGGTAGACGCAAGATTTGTGAAGTATGTTTCTTTTCGTCTGTGTCCTTGCAACAAAGCATACTGCAGCAGGTTAGATTTGACCTGTGTGCTTAAAACAGTATATTAGTATCTAGGTAAAAAACATAAGAATATATGCTAAAAGTCAAAATGAGATTAAGCTGTTTGCCTCTTCATCTTCGGAAGAAAAGAGAAAACACGAAGCAAAATAACAAGTATTATTATACCCAAAATAAAAAACAATAGTGGTTTCAAATAACCTAGGATTCCAAATGCATTTCCTAGTCCACTAAAAATACCTTTACCAGTAGTTTGTAGGCTGGTGCCTATTTTTGACAAAAAATTACCTGTCATTGGCCAAAAAGTTTCCAATGATTCACCTAGTGTAGTTAACCACTGGGTAAAATCACCCGGGTGTAAATCAACACGTAGTAACTCATTGAGAACTCTCTGTAGGAGTGTATGCACTATTTCATGTGTGTACCCTATAGTGATCTTCATTTTCTTCAAATGAGCCAAAAAGGCTGTCATGTGGGGAAGGATCAGTGTGATGGCTGGTATCTGGAAATGTACGGCAGACGTGAGTGTCTGATGTAACAGAGGTGGAATAAATGTAGTACCATAACACTGTATACTCCTATTAACCGTGACAAGTGATGCCTGAAAAGGAGGAATATCGCAATCCTCTTCTGTAAACAATACTATGTAACTCCCATTATCTAGATTGTGAATTAATGTAAACGGAGTTTGAATAGGTGTTGCAGTTATTGGGCAGTTGCTACCTTGCATTTGATCATTGCAAGGCATGTGCTGTATGATGTCGTCACAAATTAAATAACCTCTATCAACACATCGTATAGTGCTGATGAAAAATTCACGATCACATTTCACAGACATGTATTGAAATGGTTGAGCAACCGGCACCCTTGCGAAATAAGAACCTGTGGGTTGTCAAGTGTCCAAAATTAAGCAGTTCCCAATTTGTTGTACAAACATCTCCTGGAATTAACAATTCATAGTATAGAAAGACTTCCCATAAAGTGTCATCAGGGTTATGAACCCGTCTGTGGTTTCTTTCTCGTATGTCATAAACTGTGGTTTGGGAAACATATGCTAGGATCTCAGATTCTTTCGGACTTGAATTAAGATTCTGTGTGATCCAAGTGAGATTTAAAAGTGATATGTCAATCATGTGACTTTGCAATGTTAACCTGATAGAAGTAATGTGATTAAGAATAACCAAAGCTTTGATTTCTTCAGATAACACTGTAATGTCTGAAATTGTGTAGGAAGCAAATTTTATCAGGTGATCTCTTAACACCAAAATACCTCTCCTTAATTCTTCATCATTTGAGTCAGAGATTTGGCTTATAACAGAAACAGAATCACTCAGCAGGTGTCCTGTGGTTATAAGAATATCATCGTTAGTTAGCAATTTGTAGATGATTTACTTGAAACCTTACATTCATTCATGAAATATGTATCATTTTCATAATACACTATGGCATTAAGTGTAGCATTCGTACCCCACATTGCCTCTGAGTAGGGCATGTTAACAATATTATGTGTGGTGCACGTGTCATAATCACAGGGTTTATCATCTGGAGCTATTTGGACATTCATCAAATCGCTCATTGCCCTGATTACCGTGTCTACATTAATATGCAAACTATCATTGAGACATTTCTTGAACAGGGAGTAGACTGTATAATTAGGTTTCATAATCATTATTCGCTCCACACACCAAAAACCTCGTAACCCAGAAAAATGTAAAAATCCTTGATCAATCATTTTCGGTTGCCAGTTAAAATAGCCTTCCGTGAGATTGTAATAAAAAGAACAGGGTTTACACCCGTATTTGAATACTGTATTGTCCTTATCACAGATTCCTTCATTGATCAATTTCTCCAATGTGATACCACACGCATAGTTGAAACCTTTACATGAATGGCTGTAGTATGTAGTATTGGTAAATGTAGCAAAGCGTGGTTGAGTGCAAGTGTCCCATGCTGTAGGTTCACGAAACAACATACCATCACCTTGTGTATTCCATTCTTTCGGAAGTGCTGCTGTCTGTAGCTGTCCAGTTTTAGCATCTTTCATCACAGCTTGAAGTTTGAGTAACAGTTCATCAGCGGTTGTTGATTGGTTCTACCATTCTGAGTAAATACTGTCAGAGCAAAAAACAGCAGAGTTATAGGCTCTTACCCCTCCAGGTATTCTGTACTCTTCTTCTTCAGCACCTTTCCAGAATGCCACTCTTGGATCAGTCTGTCCGTTGGGAACAAATCCTGAGTATTTTGTCCTGTATTCAAATAAAAAATAGGGTATTGCTTATACCTTATATTGTCCATGGTCACACCAGGCCGAGGGCAATGATCAGCTTTCAGCTCCTTCGTTGGCCATTTACGTGTTCCTTGAAAGTAAATGAAATAGCAATGTCCAAATTCAGCATAACAACGTTGTTCACGGTAGTAGAGGAGATCCAAGGATTCCAGCGGTGCACAGCTCGTAGAAATGGGAGACCAGCAGGGTGTTGTTTAAAAATAAAATTTTATTAGGACAACATGGTATGGGGGACACGCTCTGACGCGTTTCGGACTAGCATAGTCCTTAATCATAGAGCTGACTCGCGTCTTCACTTCCCCCTGTTTTATGCATTATACTCCTCCCACTTGCGTCATCGCCGTGTGTTTTTTGGCGCCAAAATCGCCGCAAATAAACCCCATTGGTTGCTGTGCCCGTTGGAGGATGCATCAGCTGTGCGCACACCCCTCAGGCGGCCCGTGCCGCGCCGTTGCTAGGCAACCGCCATACACAATAGCATAGCTCTTCCCAGTAGCGCTGGTTGAGTGTAGGCCCCTCCCCCTTACGTCATCGCGCTATGTACTGCAGCGCGTGAGTCGCCGGTATGGAACCTCATTGGCTGTTGGTCTAGCCTATCAGATGTCTAATCGCGTGTGTTGGCGACGTTGCTAAGCAACCGCCACAAACCATAACATTGGTCTTCCCTGCATGACAATGTTTATGCTATTAGCGCTCATATATTGGCCACGCGAACGGATCGGGAGGGGGGGGAGGAGGATGGGGGGTGGAGGAGGGGGGGGGGGAACAGGAGGTTCACGGTAGCTTTGCTGCTTCCAATGGTCATGAAGGGGTAAATCATATTTCAGGCTTGTAGATTGCAGCTGTTGCATCTGTGCATTCAGATGTTGTGTCACCAGCTTCCTTCCTTCTGGCGTAATTATACCAGCTTCTTTAGCTAGCACAGTTGAATCAAACAGCACAACCTGTGAAATCCCCAAAGTCTTTCGTTTCTGGATGATAGGTTTAGGAAACTGCTTCCAATACACACCTTGAGGTATACCCACCGACTGTACCTCCACCGGTTTCAAATCGTAGTGAAGTCCTCGTTTCACGATTCTGGAGTCTGGTGTGGTAATACCGTGTGCAGCTGTACGTTGCCAGTTGATGATCTCTCCTTCTTGTTGAGTCACAAAATGCCATTGTAACCTGAAAATAACGCTGGCTGATGTTGCTAGAAAAGCAAAACAGATTGAGAGACACAAAATAGTCTTAAACAGTCTTTTCTTTGTGAGTACCTTAGCCATTGTTTCATAGGCCTTCCGGTAAATATTGCGTTGATCCGGTATGGCAGGTAACACATAAATATGTCTGTGGTCACGGTCAGGGAAGTCAGCTTCAGCTTGTAGGACCTCACCTGCGTGATTAGTTTCCACATCCTGTGGTCGTGCAGTCTGTGCTTCGAGAGGCTATAGCTCCATCGAAGTCTGTCGCAGATATGGTGTCTCCTCCATCTTTTACAGTTTTTCACTGCAGTGAGCTGTAGGTTTAAGATTGTCTATTCTTACAGTCCTTTCTTTGCCTTTAGTATCTCGGATAACAAAGGTACGCTCGTTTATTTTTTTCAGTATTGTGGTTGGTTTCTTCCACTTAGGCCGCAACGACTTTACCTTAGCAACCCTCTCCTGGACTGAATGTCCAATCTGCGGCGTCCAAGCTGTAGGATTACGTGGTGTGTGGGCTGTATGGGAAAAAGAATCCCTCAATTTTTGTACAATTAATATTTGTTCAAGTCTCCCTGGGACAGAAATAGAATCATTAGTAAATTGTGTATTCATAGGAGTACCATATAACAATTCATGTGGTGTTTTACCAGTTGTTGTGTTAGGAATATTATTTAGGCCAATTTGGACCGTAACCAAAAGTGGGTACCACTATGTAGGACGATTAGATAGCATTTTGGTTAAAAGTCGTTTCACCTCGTAATTTCTACGTTCGACCATACCTGAAAATTGAGGAATGGGACGGCGAGCTGTAGGCCCAATCAATATCTAATATTGAGGCCCATTCCTTGGTTTCTGCTGCTGTGAAAGCAGGTCCACCATCGGAATGAAAGGCCTTGGGCTTAGCCACGCTTATTAAGGATTTGAGACAATTAAGCGTAGAGCTAGCTGTCGTACTACGAACGGGGTATAACCACGTAAACCTTGTACAAGCATTAACACAAACCAAAACATGTTTGTAGGAATGTGATGTAGGTAATGGTCCAATATGATCTAAATATATTAAATTAAACGGTTTGCTTGGTATTGCATTAATAATAAATGGTGGTGTCTGATGATTAGGACTGTTTACCAACCGACATGGTTTACAGTTTCTTAGAACTGACTTAACCGTTTTTCTCATGTTCGGCCACCAGTATTTGTGTTTCAGTGTCAACAAAACATTTTCTCTCCCTAGGTGAGGGTGTCCCACACTGTCATGTGCTTGCGTAGCGATCTGCATTCTGCTTGCTACAGGGGGAACAATGAATTCATTAGCATCAATTACAACCATGCAATTATTGTCGACCTGTTTAAATGAGTATTTCTTAGGATACAAAGATGGATTAGGCCTGGTAGTATCCAGACAAGCATACAACTCTGCATCGAGACTGGCTGACTTTGACTTTGCCCTTGTTAACGGCAAATTTTTGACTTACAGTTTGCGCGAGACTATCTGCAAACTGGTTACCCATAGTATGAACCGATGAACGCAGCCTTCTATGCGCTGGCTCGTGTACAATTTCAATATCAGGCTTTTGTTCAAAATAGGCCGCAATGGCCTTCCACTTAGCAATGTGCGTTAGTGGTTTCCTTTTGGCATTCAAAAATCCATTTGATTTCCATATTGGTAGGTCCTGCAGTGCTGAACATGCTAAATAAGCAGAATCTGTAACTATAAGTACATGTCCCTTAACTGTGAGTGCTTCTTTCATAGCAAAAACTAATGCGTGAATCTCTGCAAACTGTGCAGAGTGATCTCCTATAGATAATTGCCAACTGTGCAACAGATTCATATCTGCATCATATTTAGCAATTCCTGAACCTGCAGACTTATTTACTCCTCCTTTGCTGGAGTCTACAGCTGAACCATCTGTGTAAAAGATGCATGTGTAAAAGTCGTTTGGGTGTGTTTGATTTTCCCACGTTACTCCTTCAAAAGGGGATGGGAGATCATCTAGTGTTGTTAATGTTTTGTCATGCACAAAATGTATTTGAGGATCCTCTATAATTGTTTACCACTTTAACCAGCGGCTTCTTAACGCCTTCCTGTCCGGAATGGTCTGTTTCTGCAATGTTGCTAGTGAAGCTACTGAAGTGTATATATAGATATCCTGTCCCAGTGCCAAATGACGTGATTTCAGCACTGTAAGTGTAACCGCTGATAACAGTTTTTCAAGCGGCAAATATCTCTTCTCTGTATTTGTGAATACATAAGATAGCAGTGTAATTAGTACTGTTTCCATAGCATTGTAAATTCGAATGTATGCAGCTAGAGGTGAAATGTTTACATATGCTGACAATGGTTTTGTTGGGTCGCGCTGCGCTAAGTAGGAAGCATCATTAACTGCTGCTAATAACTTTCGCAATGCCTCATCCTCAACTGTTAACCATTTAAAAGGTGTTTTCGGCCTAGTCTGCTCTGATTTAATCTCGCGCGATATTGCGTGATGCAATGGTTCAATCAGTACATTGAAATCTGGGATCAACGTCATTGAAAAATTCAGTAACCCAATAATGCTTCTTAACTGTTTCAATGTTTTAGGAACACTGATGTTGGAAACTTTCTCTCTGTAATTACTAGAGAGGCCTCTACCATTTTCAGCTATTTCAAAGCCTAAAAATGTCACAGTTTCTCTTGCAAGCTGTGATTTTTTTTAGGGAAACAAGGTAACCAGCCTCTGTCAATGTAAGCAATACTTCTGTCAGAACTTTAAAATGCTCTTCTTCTGTGTCATGTGATAAAAACACGTCATCAACGTAAGTTTCTATATTGTCAAATTTAGACAATAGTGAGACTACGTCTGCTGTGAACAAAGCTGGACTATTTACAAAACCTTGTGGTAAACGTGTAAAAATTAATTGTTTACCTTTCCAGGTAAATTCCATTAGCCAATAACTCTCAGGCGTGATTGGATGCGCCCAGAAGCCATTGCTTAAATCAAATGTAGTTTTAAAGCGTTTACGCTGTAATCCTTTTAAGATTGAAGGTGAATGTGTGTTCTGTGCTGTCACTGAAGGTGTGACTTTGTTAAGTTCCCTATAATCTAACACCATTCGCCATGAACCATCTTTTTTAGGCACTGGATATACCGCAGTATTCATCTGACTATACTGCCGCACTAGCCTTCGCTGATGATATTGCAATCCTCGGAAACAATTGGAACGATGTCCAAACAAACCTCAATATCATAAACAACTTCTGCAATAAAACTAGCCTGAAAGTGAACGTCAGCAAAACCCACGGATTCCTAATAGAACACTGCGGCAAAGAAATCAAAGTCAACAATAAAAGTAAATGGAAAATCAATGGAGAAGATATGGACCTTATCAATCCGGGTGACACTGAAAAATATCTCGGCATAAAATTCGACCCCCACACCGGATCCAAATGTTCCGATGTCCTAGCAGCGGCACACCTATGGTTAAACAATTCAGACGCAACAAAACTTAAACCAAGCCAAAAAATAGAAATGTTAAATGGGTATCTCATACACAAAATGATGTACAACATCTCAATGACAAGCATCAAGAAGAAAACCTTGGATGAACTGGATGGTAAAATCAGGAAATATATCAAGGAATGCCTTCACCTACCGATGTCCACAGCTGACGGCTTCTTATACGCGTCAACCAAAGATGGAGGACTGGGATGTATCAATATCACGGCCCAATCCTCAAATATAAGAATTAACAACCTGCTTAAAGCAAAAACAGCGAAAGACACAATCCTACTCGCCTCCTTCAAATATGTGGAAATCCACATCGATGAGGCAATCCTGAAACAAGCAAAAAAGTTGGGCATCACAAAGCCAGAATATATTCTGGACAAAGAGAACATCCCCAGCAAACTAAAAAACGACTGGAGGAAGACCTTCTACCCCAGCTGGAAAAACCTCCCCGTGCAAGGGGACGGAACGGGATACTATGAGAAAGAGAACATTGGAAACAAATGGATAACACACCATGAAAAGTGGAAGGAAAGCAAGTACATAGCAGCCCTACAACTGAGATGCAATGTAATCCCAACAAGAGAAACCATACAACGAGGAAGGAATCGCCTACTCGCACTATGTAGGAAGTGCGGTAACGCTTGCGAAACAATCAGCCACATATCCGGAGCCTGCGTTGCAACAAAAGACATGAGGATTAAGAGACACAACAAGATCGTGGAAGAAATCATTGATCTGGCAAAATCACACAAATGGACTATATTTAGGGAACCACATATTATCGATGCAAGGGGAGCATTGAATAAACCAGACATAATCCTAACAAAAGGAAATCAAACTCTTCTAATCGATGTCACAATCAGATATGAGAGCAACAACAAATCGCTCGAATATGCAAATGTGGAAAAAATAAACAAATGCCAGCATCTTAATAAAGAAATTAAACTATTGACAAATTGCGAAGTTCTAGAATTCTACAGTCTAGTCGTCGGCTGCAGGGGAGTATGGCCAAGGTCCAACAATGTCCTCCTGCACAAAATAGGAGTGACCAAAAAGAGCCAGATATCAAGAAAAATATGCAACACAGTCATTCTTGATACCCTAAAAGTAATACAAGTATTTATGGATGCTTAAGACGGTAATTGTGCCCATCAAAGCCACATAAATTATTAGAGTTTCACCTTACTCCATTCGGACATCTATTATCCTATCTTCATCCACCATTTCATGTCTTTACCCCATCTATTATTATTATTTATTACCATATATAAAAGAGTCACCAATAGGGACCAAGGTCCCTTTGTAAATAATCGGGAATGACTAGTATAGTCACTTCTCATAGACTACTCTAAGCGGTAGAATCATATGCACTAATTAGAATTTGTGATACGCCGCTTATACACATACGTTAATTTATCACTATAAACAGAGATAGTCACACACAGTATTGGCACATAACTTAACAGGGTATAAGTTATGGTTCGAGGGACATTACGGACTTGTCGTAGTTTGTGATAGTACCCATTGTCAGGATACCTTACACTAATATTAATACACACATGCAACGAGCTGAAATAGCCCGATGTCATGTTCCATACTATATAACTACAATACGGTTGTTGTAATCTTACTGCTCGAGAGCCATTAATCCGACAACCTGTATATGACACAGCTGATGGACAGCTTCATTAATAACCCAGAATGAGCCAGAGATGTCTGGTACAAATATAGCCAAATGCCTCGTCATCTAATTAGTGACGCGCATGAATGGATGAACGAGATTCCCACTGTCCCTACCTACTATCTAGCGAAACCACAGCCAAGGGAACAGGCTTGGCACACTAGTGGAGCGGTGACCCCAAAACTGGGGAGAGGAAGGCCAAAGGGCGGTAACAACAAGACCCCAGCCAGATATTCCATGAAGGGTGTAGTCATCACAGGAGCAGATCCTGGGGCACAGACTCCAAAACGGGGGAGCGGGAGACCAAAGGGCATAAAAAAACAGGACCCCTTCCCTGAAGTTCACAGGTTCAGCATCAGGCATGGGCGTGCACGGTGATGACGGCGGCGCCGCCTCCTCTGACATTGATGAGGACGACTTTAACGAAAAAGACGACAACCTCGAATAGAGGGAACAGAAGGCTGCTCCTCCTTCCTCTTACTGTATCCGACACGGGTAGGGAATAAAAGAATGTAAATCTGTTGCGGGAAGAGTCTGTGGCGACAGAAAGAACGGAAAAATAAAATGGGTATAGTCAAGAGGACGTGACGGGATAAAAAAAAATTACCTTTTTGTTTTTTAATGTAATTTGGCGTTTTTAAAGTTGTGTAACGCTGGACGGGCAGTCCGCTTAGCAGACATAAATAGTATTTTTTTGTAACACTGCCCATGTGTGTAATTTGCTGGTTTTAAAAACATGTAATGCCCCTCACAGATGTGACTCGTTGTTTCCACGAGTTTGTCTTCTGATCGGTTGGTCTGCAATGGTTTGGTTATTAGGGACATCATAATGACATTTTCATGTGTTCATTTGATCATTTTGTTGGAAGACGATAGAGAAGCTAAAATTGTATCAATCTTCTGGAACATTAAAACTTTTACAAATGTGAAATGATTTACATATGCTGACAATGGTTTTGTTGGGTCGCGCTGCGCTAAGTAGGAAGCATCATTAACTGCTGCTAATAACTTTCGCAATGCCTCATCCTCAACTGTTAACCATTTAAAAGGTGTTTTCGGCCTAGTCTGCTCTGATTTAATCTCGCGCGATATTGCGTGATGCAATGGTTCAATCAGTACATTGAAATCTGGGATCAACGTCATTGAAAAATTCAGTAACCCAATAATGCTTCTTAACTGTTTCAATGTTTTAGGAACACTGATGTTGGAAACTTTCTCTCTGTAATTACTAGAGAGGCCTCTACCATTTTCAGCTATTTCAAAGCCTAAAAATGTCACAGTTTCTCTTGCAAGCTGTGATTTTTTTTAGGGAAACAAGGTAACCAGCCTCTGTCAATGTAAGCAATACTTCTGTCAGAACTTTAAAATGCTCTTCTTCTGTGTCATGTGATAAAAACACGTCATCAACGTAAGTTTCTATATTGTCAAATTTAGACAATAGTGAGACTACGTCTGCTGTGAACAAAGCTGGACTATTTACAAAACCTTGTGGTAAACGTGTAAAAATTAATTGTTTACCTTTCCAGGTAAATTCCATTAGCCAATAACTCTCAGGCGTGATTGGATGCGCCCAGAAGCCATTGCTTAAATCAAATGTAGTTTTAAAGCGTTTACGCTGTAATCCTTTTAAGATTGAAGGTGAATGTGTGTTCTGTGCTGTCACTGAAGGTGTGACTTTGTTAAGTTCCCTATAATCTAACACCATTCGCCATGAACCATCTTTTTTAGGCACTGGATATACCGCAGTATTCATCTGACTATACTGCCGCACTAGCCTTCGCTGATGATATTGCAATCCTCGGAAACAATTGGAACGATGTCCAAACAAACCTCAATATCATAAACAACTTCTGCAATAAAACTAGCCTGAAAGTGAACGTCAGCAAAACCCACGGATTCCTAATAGAACACTGCGGCAAAGAAATCAAAGTCAACAATAAAAGTAAATGGAAAATCAATGGAGAAGATATGGACCTTATCAATCCGGGTGACACTGAAAAATATCTCGGCATAAAATTCGACCCCCACACCGGATCCAAATGTTCCGATGTCCTAGCAGCGGCACACCTATGGTTAAACAATTCAGACGCAACAAAACTTAAACCAAGCCAAAAAATAGAAATGTTAAATGGGTATCTCATACACAAAATGATGTACAACATCTCAATGACAAGCATCAAGAAGAAAACCTTGGATGAACTGGATGGTAAAATCAGGAAATATATCAAGGAATGCCTTCACCTACCGATGTCCACAGCTGACGGCTTCTTATACGCGTCAACCAAAGATGGAGGACTGGGATGTATCAATATCACGGCCCAATCCTCAAATATAAGAATTAACAACCTGCTTAAAGCAAAAACAGCGAAAGACACAATCCTACTCGCCTCCTTCAAATATGTGGAAATCCACATCGATGAGGCAATCCTGAAACAAGCAAAAAAGTTGGGCATCACAAAGCCAGAATATATTCTGGACAAAGAGAACATCCCCAGCAAACTAAAAAACGACTGGAGGAAGACCTTCTACCCCAGCTGGAAAAACCTCCCCGTGCAAGGGGACGGAACGGGATACTATGAGAAAGAGAACATTGGAAACAAATGGATAACACACCATGAAAAGTGGAAGGAAAGCAAGTACATAGCAGCCCTACAACTGAGATGCAATGTAATCCCAACAAGAGAAACCATACAACGAGGAAGGAATCGCCTACTCGCACTATGTAGGAAGTGCGGTAACGCTTGCGAAACAATCAGCCACATATCCGGAGCCTGCGTTGCAACAAAAGACATGAGGATTAAGAGACACAACAAGATCGTGGAAGAAATCATTGATCTGGCAAAATCACACAAATGGACTATATTTAGGGAACCACATATTATCGATGCAAGGGGAGCATTGAATAAACCAGACATAATCCTAACAAAAGGAAATCAAACTCTTCTAATCGATGTCACAATCAGATATGAGAGCAACAACAAATCGCTCGAATATGCAAATGTGGAAAAAATAAACAAATGCCAGCATCTTAATAAAGAAATTAAACTATTGACAAATTGCGAAGTTCTAGAATTCTACAGTCTAGTCGTCGGCTGCAGGGGAGTATGGCCAAGGTCCAACAATGTCCTCCTGCACAAAATAGGAGTGACCAAAAAGAGCCAGATATCAAGAAAAATATGCAACACAGTCATTCTTGATACCCTAAAAGTAATACAAGTATTTATGGATGCTTAAGACGGTAATTGTGCCCATCAAAGCCACATAAATTATTAGAGTTTCACCTTACTCCATTCGGACATCTATTATCCTATCTTCATCCACCATTTCATGTCTTTACCCCATCTATTATTATTATTTATTACCATATATAAAAGAGTCACCAATAGGGACCAAGGTCCCTTTGTAAATAATCGGGAATGACTAGTATAGTCACTTCTCATAGACTACTCTAAGCGGTAGAATCATATGCACTAATTAGAATTTGTGATACGCCGCTTATACACATACGTTAATTTATCACTATAAACAGAGATAGTCACACACAGTATTGGCACATAACTTAACAGGGTATAAGTTATGGTTCGAGGGACATTACGGACTTGTCGTAGTTTGTGATAGTACCCATTGTCAGGATACCTTACACTAATATTAATACACACATGCAACGAGCTGAAATAGCCCGATGTCATGTTCCATACTATATAACTACAATACGGTTGTTGTAATCTTACTGCTCGAGAGCCATTAATCCGACAACCTGTATATGACACAGCTGATGGACAGCTTCATTAATAACCCAGAATGAGCCAGAGATGTCTGGTACAAATATAGCCAAATGCCTCGTCATCTAATTAGTGACGCGCATGAATGGATGAACGAGATTCCCACTGTCCCTACCTACTATCTAGCGAAACCACAGCCAAGGGAACAGGCTTGGCACACTAGTGGAGCGGTGACCCCAAAACTGGGGAGAGGAAGGCCAAAGGGCGGTAACAACAAGACCCCAGCCAGATATTCCATGAAGGGTGTAGTCATCACAGGAGCAGATCCTGGGGCACAGACTCCAAAACGGGGGAGCGGGAGACCAAAGGGCATAAAAAAACAGGACCCCTTCCCTGAAGTTCACAGGTTCAGCATCAGGCATGGGCGTGCACGGTGATGACGGCGGCGCCGCCTCCTCTGACATTGATGAGGACGACTTTAACGAAAAAGACGACAACCTCGAATAGAGGGAACAGAAGGCTGCTCCTCCTTCCTCTTACTGTATCCGACACGGGTAGGGAATAAAAGAATGTAAATCTGTTGCGGGAAGAGTCTGTGGCGACAGAAAGAACGGAAAAATAAAATGGGTATAGTCAAGAGGACGTGACGGGATAAAAAAAAATTACCTTTTTGTTTTTTAATGTAATTTGGCGTTTTTAAAGTTGTGTAACGCTGGACGGGCAGTCCGCTTAGCAGACATAAATAGTATTTTTTTGTAACACTGCCCATGTGTGTAATTTGCTGGTTTTAAAAACATGTAATGCCCCTCACAGATGTGACTCGTTGTTTCCACGAGTTTGTCTTCTGATCGGTTGGTCTGCAATGGTTTGGTTATTAGGGACATCATAATGACATTTTCATGTGTTCATTTGATCATTTTGTTGGAAGACGATAGAGAAGCTAAAATTGTATCAATCTTCTGGAACATTAAAACTTTTACAAATGTGAAATGATTTACATATGCTGACAATGGTTTTGTTGGGTCGCGCTGCGCTAAGTAGGAAGCATCATTAACTGCTGCTAATAACTTTCGCAATGCCTCATCCTCAACTGTTAACCATTTAAAAGGTGTTTTCGGCCTAGTCTGCTCTGATTTAATCTCGCGCGATATTGCGTGATGCAATGGTTCAATCAGTACATTGAAATCTGGGATCAACGTCATTGAAAAATTCAGTAACCCAATAATGCTTCTTAACTGTTTCAATGTTTTAGGAACACTGATGTTGGAAACTTTCTCTCTGTAATTACTAGAGAGGCCTCTACCATTTTCAGCTATTTCAAAGCCTAAAAATGTCACAGTTTCTCTTGCAAGCTGTGATTTTTTTTAGGGAAACAAGGTAACCAGCCTCTGTCAATGTAAGCAATACTTCTGTCAGAACTTTAAAATGCTCTTCTTCTGTGTCATGTGATAAAAACACGTCATCAACGTAAGTTTCTATATTGTCAAATTTAGACAATAGTGAGACTACGTCTGCTGTGAACAAAGCTGGACTATTTACAAAACCTTGTGGTAAACGTGTAAAAATTAATTGTTTACCTTTCCAGGTAAATTCCATTAGCCAATAACTCTCAGGCGTGATTGGATGCGCCCAGAAGCCATTGCTTAAATCAAATGTAGTTTTAAAGCGTTTACGCTGTAATCCTTTTAAGATTGAAGGTGAATGTGTGTTCTGTGCTGTCACTGAAGGTGTGACTTTGTTAAGTTCCCTATAATCTAACACCATTCGCCATGAACCATCTTTTTTAGGCACTGGATATACCGCAGTATTCATCTGACTATACTGCCGCACTAGCCTTCGCTGATGATATTGCAATCCTCGGAAACAATTGGAACGATGTCCAAACAAACCTCAATATCATAAACAACTTCTGCAATAAAACTAGCCTGAAAGTGAACGTCAGCAAAACCCACGGATTCCTAATAGAACACTGCGGCAAAGAAATCAAAGTCAACAATAAAAGTAAATGGAAAATCAATGGAGAAGATATGGACCTTATCAATCCGGGTGACACTGAAAAATATCTCGGCATAAAATTCGACCCCCACACCGGATCCAAATGTTCCGATGTCCTAGCAGCGGCACACCTATGGTTAAACAATTCAGACGCAACAAAACTTAAACCAAGCCAAAAAATAGAAATGTTAAATGGGTATCTCATACACAAAATGATGTACAACATCTCAATGACAAGCATCAAGAAGAAAACCTTGGATGAACTGGATGGTAAAATCAGGAAATATATCAAGGAATGCCTTCACCTACCGATGTCCACAGCTGACGGCTTCTTATACGCGTCAACCAAAGATGGAGGACTGGGATGTATCAATATCACGGCCCAATCCTCAAATATAAGAATTAACAACCTGCTTAAAGCAAAAACAGCGAAAGACACAATCCTACTCGCCTCCTTCAAATATGTGGAAATCCACATCGATGAGGCAATCCTGAAACAAGCAAAAAAGTTGGGCATCACAAAGCCAGAATATATTCTGGACAAAGAGAACATCCCCAGCAAACTAAAAAACGACTGGAGGAAGACCTTCTACCCCAGCTGGAAAAACCTCCCCGTGCAAGGGGACGGAACGGGATACTATGAGAAAGAGAACATTGGAAACAAATGGATAACACACCATGAAAAGTGGAAGGAAAGCAAGTACATAGCAGCCCTACAACTGAGATGCAATGTAATCCCAACAAGAGAAACCATACAACGAGGAAGGAATCGCCTACTCGCACTATGTAGGAAGTGCGGTAACGCTTGCGAAACAATCAGCCACATATCCGGAGCCTGCGTTGCAACAAAAGACATGAGGATTAAGAGACACAACAAGATCGTGGAAGAAATCATTGATCTGGCAAAATCACACAAATGGACTATATTTAGGGAACCACATATTATCGATGCAAGGGGAGCATTGAATAAACCAGACATAATCCTAACAAAAGGAAATCAAACTCTTCTAATCGATGTCACAATCAGATATGAGAGCAACAACAAATCGCTCGAATATGCAAATGTGGAAAAAATAAACAAATGCCAGCATCTTAATAAAGAAATTAAACTATTGACAAATTGCGAAGTTCTAGAATTCTACAGTCTAGTCGTCGGCTGCAGGGGAGTATGGCCAAGGTCCAACAATGTCCTCCTGCACAAAATAGGAGTGACCAAAAAGAGCCAGATATCAAGAAAAATATGCAACACAGTCATTCTTGATACCCTAAAAGTAATACAAGTATTTATGGATGCTTAAGACGGTAATTGTGCCCATCAAAGCCACATAAATTATTAGAGTTTCACCTTACTCCATTCGGACATCTATTATCCTATCTTCATCCACCATTTCATGTCTTTACCCCATCTATTATTATTATTTATTACCATATATAAAAGAGTCACCAATAGGGACCAAGGTCCCTTTGTAAATAATCGGGAATGACTAGTATAGTCACTTCTCATAGACTACTCTAAGCGGTAGAATCATATGCACTAATTAGAATTTGTGATACGCCGCTTATACACATACGTTAATTTATCACTATAAACAGAGATAGTCACACACAGTATTGGCACATAACTTAACAGGGTATAAGTTATGGTTCGAGGGACATTACGGACTTGTCGTAGTTTGTGATAGTACCCATTGTCAGGATACCTTACACTAATATTAATACACACATGCAACGAGCTGAAATAGCCCGATGTCATGTTCCATACTATATAACTACAATACGGTTGTTGTAATCTTACTGCTCGAGAGCCATTAATCCGACAACCTGTATATGACACAGCTGATGGACAGCTTCATTAATAACCCAGAATGAGCCAGAGATGTCTGGTACAAATATAGCCAAATGCCTCGTCATCTAATTAGTGACGCGCATGAATGGATGAACGAGATTCCCACTGTCCCTACCTACTATCTAGCGAAACCACAGCCAAGGGAACAGGCTTGGCACACTAGTGGAGCGGTGACCCCAAAACTGGGGAGAGGAAGGCCAAAGGGCGGTAACAACAAGACCCCAGCCAGATATTCCATGAAGGGTGTAGTCATCACAGGAGCAGATCCTGGGGCACAGACTCCAAAACGGGGGAGCGGGAGACCAAAGGGCATAAAAAAACAGGACCCCTTCCCTGAAGTTCACAGGTTCAGCATCAGGCATGGGCGTGCACGGTGATGACGGCGGCGCCGCCTCCTCTGACATTGATGAGGACGACTTTAACGAAAAAGACGACAACCTCGAATAGAGGGAACAGAAGGCTGCTCCTCCTTCCTCTTACTGTATCCGACACGGGTAGGGAATAAAAGAATGTAAATCTGTTGCGGGAAGAGTCTGTGGCGACAGAAAGAACGGAAAAATAAAATGGGTATAGTCAAGAGGACGTGACGGGATAAAAAAAAATTACCTTTTTGTTTTTTAATGTAATTTGGCGTTTTTAAAGTTGTGTAACGCTGGACGGGCAGTCCGCTTAGCAGACATAAATAGTATTTTTTTGTAACACTGCCCATGTGTGTAATTTGCTGGTTTTAAAAACATGTAATGCCCCTCACAGATGTGACTCGTTGTTTCCACGAGTTTGTCTTCTGATCGGTTGGTCTGCAATGGTTTGGTTATTAGGGACATCATAATGACATTTTCATGTGTTCATTTGATCATTTTGTTGGAAGACGATAGAGAAGCTAAAATTGTATCAATCTTCTGGAACATTAAAACTTTTACAAATGTGAAATGATTTACATATGCTGACAATGGTTTTGTTGGGTCGCGCTGCGCTAAGTAGGAAGCATCATTAACTGCTGCTAATAACTTTCGCAATGCCTCATCCTCAACTGTTAACCATTTAAAAGGTGTTTTCGGCCTAGTCTGCTCTGATTTAATCTCGCGCGATATTGCGTGATGCAATGGTTCAATCAGTACATTGAAATCTGGGATCAACGTCATTGAAAAATTCAGTAACCCAATAATGCTTCTTAACTGTTTCAATGTTTTAGGAACACTGATGTTGGAAACTTTCTCTCTGTAATTACTAGAGAGGCCTCTACCATTTTCAGCTATTTCAAAGCCTAAAAATGTCACAGTTTCTCTTGCAAGCTGTGATTTTTTTTAGGGAAACAAGGTAACCAGCCTCTGTCAATGTAAGCAATACTTCTGTCAGAACTTTAAAATGCTCTTCTTCTGTGTCATGTGATAAAAACACGTCATCAACGTAAGTTTCTATATTGTCAAATTTAGACAATAGTGAGACTACGTCTGCTGTGAACAAAGCTGGACTATTTACAAAACCTTGTGGTAAACGTGTAAAAATTAATTGTTTACCTTTCCAGGTAAATTCCATTAGCCAATAACTCTCAGGCGTGATTGGATGCGCCCAGAAGCCATTGCTTAAATCAAATGTAGTTTTAAAGCGTTTACGCTGTAATCCTTTTAAGATTGAAGGTGAATGTGTGTTCTGTGCTGTCACTGAAGGTGTGACTTTGTTAAGTTCCCTATAATCTAACACCATTCGCCATGAACCATCTTTTTTAGGCACTGGATATACCGCAGTATTCATCTGACTATACTGCCGCACTAGCCTTCGCTGATGATATTGCAATCCTCGGAAACAATTGGAACGATGTCCAAACAAACCTCAATATCATAAACAACTTCTGCAATAAAACTAGCCTGAAAGTGAACGTCAGCAAAACCCACGGATTCCTAATAGAACACTGCGGCAAAGAAATCAAAGTCAACAATAAAAGTAAATGGAAAATCAATGGAGAAGATATGGACCTTATCAATCCGGGTGACACTGAAAAATATCTCGGCATAAAATTCGACCCCCACACCGGATCCAAATGTTCCGATGTCCTAGCAGCGGCACACCTATGGTTAAACAATTCAGACGCAACAAAACTTAAACCAAGCCAAAAAATAGAAATGTTAAATGGGTATCTCATACACAAAATGATGTACAACATCTCAATGACAAGCATCAAGAAGAAAACCTTGGATGAACTGGATGGTAAAATCAGGAAATATATCAAGGAATGCCTTCACCTACCGATGTCCACAGCTGACGGCTTCTTATACGCGTCAACCAAAGATGGAGGACTGGGATGTATCAATATCACGGCCCAATCCTCAAATATAAGAATTAACAACCTGCTTAAAGCAAAAACAGCGAAAGACACAATCCTACTCGCCTCCTTCAAATATGTGGAAATCCACATCGATGAGGCAATCCTGAAACAAGCAAAAAAGTTGGGCATCACAAAGCCAGAATATATTCTGGACAAAGAGAACATCCCCAGCAAACTAAAAAACGACTGGAGGAAGACCTTCTACCCCAGCTGGAAAAACCTCCCCGTGCAAGGGGACGGAACGGGATACTATGAGAAAGAGAACATTGGAAACAAATGGATAACACACCATGAAAAGTGGAAGGAAAGCAAGTACATAGCAGCCCTACAACTGAGATGCAATGTAATCCCAACAAGAGAAACCATACAACGAGGAAGGAATCGCCTACTCGCACTATGTAGGAAGTGCGGTAACGCTTGCGAAACAATCAGCCACATATCCGGAGCCTGCGTTGCAACAAAAGACATGAGGATTAAGAGACACAACAAGATCGTGGAAGAAATCATTGATCTGGCAAAATCACACAAATGGACTATATTTAGGGAACCACATATTATCGATGCAAGGGGAGCATTGAATAAACCAGACATAATCCTAACAAAAGGAAATCAAACTCTTCTAATCGATGTCACAATCAGATATGAGAGCAACAACAAATCGCTCGAATATGCAAATGTGGAAAAAATAAACAAATGCCAGCATCTTAATAAAGAAATTAAACTATTGACAAATTGCGAAGTTCTAGAATTCTACAGTCTAGTCGTCGGCTGCAGGGGAGTATGGCCAAGGTCCAACAATGTCCTCCTGCACAAAATAGGAGTGACCAAAAAGAGCCAGATATCAAGAAAAATATGCAACACAGTCATTCTTGATACCCTAAAAGTAATACAAGTATTTATGGATGCTTAAGACGGTAATTGTGCCCATCAAAGCCACATAAATTATTAGAGTTTCACCTTACTCCATTCGGACATCTATTATCCTATCTTCATCCACCATTTCATGTCTTTACCCCATCTATTATTATTATTTATTACCATATATAAAAGAGTCACCAATAGGGACCAAGGTCCCTTTGTAAATAATCGGGAATGACTAGTATAGTCACTTCTCATAGACTACTCTAAGCGGTAGAATCATATGCACTAATTAGAATTTGTGATACGCCGCTTATACACATACGTTAATTTATCACTATAAACAGAGATAGTCACACACAGTATTGGCACATAACTTAACAGGGTATAAGTTATGGTTCGAGGGACATTACGGACTTGTCGTAGTTTGTGATAGTACCCATTGTCAGGATACCTTACACTAATATTAATACACACATGCAACGAGCTGAAATAGCCCGATGTCATGTTCCATACTATATAACTACAATACGGTTGTTGTAATCTTACTGCTCGAGAGCCATTAATCCGACAACCTGTATATGACACAGCTGATGGACAGCTTCATTAATAACCCAGAATGAGCCAGAGATGTCTGGTACAAATATAGCCAAATGCCTCGTCATCTAATTAGTGACGCGCATGAATGGATGAACGAGATTCCCACTGTCCCTACCTACTATCTAGCGAAACCACAGCCAAGGGAACAGGCTTGGCACACTAGTGGAGCGGTGACCCCAAAACTGGGGAGAGGAAGGCCAAAGGGCGGTAACAACAAGACCCCAGCCAGATATTCCATGAAGGGTGTAGTCATCACAGGAGCAGATCCTGGGGCACAGACTCCAAAACGGGGGAGCGGGAGACCAAAGGGCATAAAAAAACAGGACCCCTTCCCTGAAGTTCACAGGTTCAGCATCAGGCATGGGCGTGCACGGTGATGACGGCGGCGCCGCCTCCTCTGACATTGATGAGGACGACTTTAACGAAAAAGACGACAACCTCGAATAGAGGGAACAGAAGGCTGCTCCTCCTTCCTCTTACTGTATCCGACACGGGTAGGGAATAAAAGAATGTAAATCTGTTGCGGGAAGAGTCTGTGGCGACAGAAAGAACGGAAAAATAAAATGGGTATAGTCAAGAGGACGTGACGGGATAAAAAAAAATTACCTTTTTGTTTTTTAATGTAATTTGGCGTTTTTAAAGTTGTGTAACGCTGGACGGGCAGTCCGCTTAGCAGACATAAATAGTATTTTTTTGTAACACTGCCCATGTGTGTAATTTGCTGGTTTTAAAAACATGTAATGCCCCTCACAGATGTGACTCGTTGTTTCCACGAGTTTGTCTTCTGATCGGTTGGTCTGCAATGGTTTGGTTATTAGGGACATCATAATGACATTTTCATGTGTTCATTTGATCATTTTGTTGGAAGACGATAGAGAAGCTAAAATTGTATCAATCTTCTGGAACATTAAAACTTTTACAAATGTGAAATGATTTACATATGCTGACAATGGTTTTGTTGGGTCGCGCTGCGCTAAGTAGGAAGCATCATTAACTGCTGCTAATAACTTTCGCAATGCCTCATCCTCAACTGTTAACCATTTAAAAGGTGTTTTCGGCCTAGTCTGCTCTGATTTAATCTCGCGCGATATTGCGTGATGCAATGGTTCAATCAGTACATTGAAATCTGGGATCAACGTCATTGAAAAATTCAGTAACCCAATAATGCTTCTTAACTGTTTCAATGTTTTAGGAACACTGATGTTGGAAACTTTCTCTCTGTAATTACTAGAGAGGCCTCTACCATTTTCAGCTATTTCAAAGCCTAAAAATGTCACAGTTTCTCTTGCAAGCTGTGATTTTTTTTAGGGAAACAAGGTAACCAGCCTCTGTCAATGTAAGCAATACTTCTGTCAGAACTTTAAAATGCTCTTCTTCTGTGTCATGTGATAAAAACACGTCATCAACGTAAGTTTCTATATTGTCAAATTTAGACAATAGTGAGACTACGTCTGCTGTGAACAAAGCTGGACTATTTACAAAACCTTGTGGTAAACGTGTAAAAATTAATTGTTTACCTTTCCAGGTAAATTCCATTAGCCAATAACTCTCAGGCGTGATTGGATGCGCCCAGAAGCCATTGCTTAAATCAAATGTAGTTTTAAAGCGTTTACGCTGTAATCCTTTTAAGATTGAAGGTGAATGTGTGTTCTGTGCTGTCACTGAAGGTGTGACTTTGTTAAGTTCCCTATAATCTAACACCATTCGCCATGAACCATCTTTTTTAGGCACTGGATATACCGCAGTATTCATCTGACTATACTGCCGCACTAGCCTTCGCTGATGATATTGCAATCCTCGGAAACAATTGGAACGATGTCCAAACAAACCTCAATATCATAAACAACTTCTGCAATAAAACTAGCCTGAAAGTGAACGTCAGCAAAACCCACGGATTCCTAATAGAACACTGCGGCAAAGAAATCAAAGTCAACAATAAAAGTAAATGGAAAATCAATGGAGAAGATATGGACCTTATCAATCCGGGTGACACTGAAAAATATCTCGGCATAAAATTCGACCCCCACACCGGATCCAAATGTTCCGATGTCCTAGCAGCGGCACACCTATGGTTAAACAATTCAGACGCAACAAAACTTAAACCAAGCCAAAAAATAGAAATGTTAAATGGGTATCTCATACACAAAATGATGTACAACATCTCAATGACAAGCATCAAGAAGAAAACCTTGGATGAACTGGATGGTAAAATCAGGAAATATATCAAGGAATGCCTTCACCTACCGATGTCCACAGCTGACGGCTTCTTATACGCGTCAACCAAAGATGGAGGACTGGGATGTATCAATATCACGGCCCAATCCTCAAATATAAGAATTAACAACCTGCTTAAAGCAAAAACAGCGAAAGACACAATCCTACTCGCCTCCTTCAAATATGTGGAAATCCACATCGATGAGGCAATCCTGAAACAAGCAAAAAAGTTGGGCATCACAAAGCCAGAATATATTCTGGACAAAGAGAACATCCCCAGCAAACTAAAAAACGACTGGAGGAAGACCTTCTACCCCAGCTGGAAAAACCTCCCCGTGCAAGGGGACGGAACGGGATACTATGAGAAAGAGAACATTGGAAACAAATGGATAACACACCATGAAAAGTGGAAGGAAAGCAAGTACATAGCAGCCCTACAACTGAGATGCAATGTAATCCCAACAAGAGAAACCATACAACGAGGAAGGAATCGCCTACTCGCACTATGTAGGAAGTGCGGTAACGCTTGCGAAACAATCAGCCACATATCCGGAGCCTGCGTTGCAACAAAAGACATGAGGATTAAGAGACACAACAAGATCGTGGAAGAAATCATTGATCTGGCAAAATCACACAAATGGACTATATTTAGGGAACCACATATTATCGATGCAAGGGGAGCATTGAATAAACCAGACATAATCCTAACAAAAGGAAATCAAACTCTTCTAATCGATGTCACAATCAGATATGAGAGCAACAACAAATCGCTCGAATATGCAAATGTGGAAAAAATAAACAAATGCCAGCATCTTAATAAAGAAATTAAACTATTGACAAATTGCGAAGTTCTAGAATTCTACAGTCTAGTCGTCGGCTGCAGGGGAGTATGGCCAAGGTCCAACAATGTCCTCCTGCACAAAATAGGAGTGACCAAAAAGAGCCAGATATCAAGAAAAATATGCAACACAGTCATTCTTGATACCCTAAAAGTAATACAAGTATTTATGGATGCTTAAGACGGTAATTGTGCCCATCAAAGCCACATAAATTATTAGAGTTTCACCTTACTCCATTCGGACATCTATTATCCTATCTTCATCCACCATTTCATGTCTTTACCCCATCTATTATTATTATTTATTACCATATATAAAAGAGTCACCAATAGGGACCAAGGTCCCTTTGTAAATAATCGGGAATGACTAGTATAGTCACTTCTCATAGACTACTCTAAGCGGTAGAATCATATGCACTAATTAGAATTTGTGATACGCCGCTTATACACATACGTTAATTTATCACTATAAACAGAGATAGTCACACACAGTATTGGCACATAACTTAACAGGGTATAAGTTATGGTTCGAGGGACATTACGGACTTGTCGTAGTTTGTGATAGTACCCATTGTCAGGATACCTTACACTAATATTAATACACACATGCAACGAGCTGAAATAGCCCGATGTCATGTTCCATACTATATAACTACAATACGGTTGTTGTAATCTTACTGCTCGAGAGCCATTAATCCGACAACCTGTATATGACACAGCTGATGGACAGCTTCATTAATAACCCAGAATGAGCCAGAGATGTCTGGTACAAATATAGCCAAATGCCTCGTCATCTAATTAGTGACGCGCATGAATGGATGAACGAGATTCCCACTGTCCCTACCTACTATCTAGCGAAACCACAGCCAAGGGAACAGGCTTGGCACACTAGTGGAGCGGTGACCCCAAAACTGGGGAGAGGAAGGCCAAAGGGCGGTAACAACAAGACCCCAGCCAGATATTCCATGAAGGGTGTAGTCATCACAGGAGCAGATCCTGGGGCACAGACTCCAAAACGGGGGAGCGGGAGACCAAAGGGCATAAAAAAACAGGACCCCTTCCCTGAAGTTCACAGGTTCAGCATCAGGCATGGGCGTGCACGGTGATGACGGCGGCGCCGCCTCCTCTGACATTGATGAGGACGACTTTAACGAAAAAGACGACAACCTCGAATAGAGGGAACAGAAGGCTGCTCCTCCTTCCTCTTACTGTATCCGACACGGGTAGGGAATAAAAGAATGTAAATCTGTTGCGGGAAGAGTCTGTGGCGACAGAAAGAACGGAAAAATAAAATGGGTATAGTCAAGAGGACGTGACGGGATAAAAAAAAATTACCTTTTTGTTTTTTAATGTAATTTGGCGTTTTTAAAGTTGTGTAACGCTGGACGGGCAGTCCGCTTAGCAGACATAAATAGTATTTTTTTGTAACACTGCCCATGTGTGTAATTTGCTGGTTTTAAAAACATGTAATGCCCCTCACAGATGTGACTCGTTGTTTCCACGAGTTTGTCTTCTGATCGGTTGGTCTGCAATGGTTTGGTTATTAGGGACATCATAATGACATTTTCATGTGTTCATTTGATCATTTTGTTGGAAGACGATAGAGAAGCTAAAATTGTATCAATCTTCTGGAACATTAAAACTTTTACAAATGTGAAATGATTTACATATGCTGACAATGGTTTTGTTGGGTCGCGCTGCGCTAAGTAGGAAGCATCATTAACTGCTGCTAATAACTTTCGCAATGCCTCATCCTCAACTGTTAACCATTTAAAAGGTGTTTTCGGCCTAGTCTGCTCTGATTTAATCTCGCGCGATATTGCGTGATGCAATGGTTCAATCAGTACATTGAAATCTGGGATCAACGTCATTGAAAAATTCAGTAACCCAATAATGCTTCTTAACTGTTTCAATGTTTTAGGAACACTGATGTTGGAAACTTTCTCTCTGTAATTACTAGAGAGGCCTCTACCATTTTCAGCTATTTCAAAGCCTAAAAATGTCACAGTTTCTCTTGCAAGCTGTGATTTTTTTTAGGGAAACAAGGTAACCAGCCTCTGTCAATGTAAGCAATACTTCTGTCAGAACTTTAAAATGCTCTTCTTCTGTGTCATGTGATAAAAACACGTCATCAACGTAAGTTTCTATATTGTCAAATTTAGACAATAGTGAGACTACGTCTGCTGTGAACAAAGCTGGACTATTTACAAAACCTTGTGGTAAACGTGTAAAAATTAATTGTTTACCTTTCCAGGTAAATTCCATTAGCCAATAACTCTCAGGCGTGATTGGATGCGCCCAGAAGCCATTGCTTAAATCAAATGTAGTTTTAAAGCGTTTACGCTGTAATCCTTTTAAGATTGAAGGTGAATGTGTGTTCTGTGCTGTCACTGAAGGTGTGACTTTGTTAAGTTCCCTATAATCTAACACCATTCGCCATGAACCATCTTTTTTAGGCACTGGATATACCGCAGTATTCATCTGACTATACTGCCGCACTAGCCTTCGCTGATGATATTGCAATCCTCGGAAACAATTGGAACGATGTCCAAACAAACCTCAATATCATAAACAACTTCTGCAATAAAACTAGCCTGAAAGTGAACGTCAGCAAAACCCACGGATTCCTAATAGAACACTGCGGCAAAGAAATCAAAGTCAACAATAAAAGTAAATGGAAAATCAATGGAGAAGATATGGACCTTATCAATCCGGGTGACACTGAAAAATATCTCGGCATAAAATTCGACCCCCACACCGGATCCAAATGTTCCGATGTCCTAGCAGCGGCACACCTATGGTTAAACAATTCAGACGCAACAAAACTTAAACCAAGCCAAAAAATAGAAATGTTAAATGGGTATCTCATACACAAAATGATGTACAACATCTCAATGACAAGCATCAAGAAGAAAACCTTGGATGAACTGGATGGTAAAATCAGGAAATATATCAAGGAATGCCTTCACCTACCGATGTCCACAGCTGACGGCTTCTTATACGCGTCAACCAAAGATGGAGGACTGGGATGTATCAATATCACGGCCCAATCCTCAAATATAAGAATTAACAACCTGCTTAAAGCAAAAACAGCGAAAGACACAATCCTACTCGCCTCCTTCAAATATGTGGAAATCCACATCGATGAGGCAATCCTGAAACAAGCAAAAAAGTTGGGCATCACAAAGCCAGAATATATTCTGGACAAAGAGAACATCCCCAGCAAACTAAAAAACGACTGGAGGAAGACCTTCTACCCCAGCTGGAAAAACCTCCCCGTGCAAGGGGACGGAACGGGATACTATGAGAAAGAGAACATTGGAAACAAATGGATAACACACCATGAAAAGTGGAAGGAAAGCAAGTACATAGCAGCCCTACAACTGAGATGCAATGTAATCCCAACAAGAGAAACCATACAACGAGGAAGGAATCGCCTACTCGCACTATGTAGGAAGTGCGGTAACGCTTGCGAAACAATCAGCCACATATCCGGAGCCTGCGTTGCAACAAAAGACATGAGGATTAAGAGACACAACAAGATCGTGGAAGAAATCATTGATCTGGCAAAATCACACAAATGGACTATATTTAGGGAACCACATATTATCGATGCAAGGGGAGCATTGAATAAACCAGACATAATCCTAACAAAAGGAAATCAAACTCTTCTAATCGATGTCACAATCAGATATGAGAGCAACAACAAATCGCTCGAATATGCAAATGTGGAAAAAATAAACAAATGCCAGCATCTTAATAAAGAAATTAAACTATTGACAAATTGCGAAGTTCTAGAATTCTACAGTCTAGTCGTCGGCTGCAGGGGAGTATGGCCAAGGTCCAACAATGTCCTCCTGCACAAAATAGGAGTGACCAAAAAGAGCCAGATATCAAGAAAAATATGCAACACAGTCATTCTTGATACCCTAAAAGTAATACAAGTATTTATGGATGCTTAAGACGGTAATTGTGCCCATCAAAGCCACATAAATTATTAGAGTTTCACCTTACTCCATTCGGACATCTATTATCCTATCTTCATCCACCATTTCATGTCTTTACCCCATCTATTATTATTATTTATTACCATATATAAAAGAGTCACCAATAGGGACCAAGGTCCCTTTGTAAATAATCGGGAATGACTAGTATAGTCACTTCTCATAGACTACTCTAAGCGGTAGAATCATATGCACTAATTAGAATTTGTGATACGCCGCTTATACACATACGTTAATTTATCACTATAAACAGAGATAGTCACACACAGTATTGGCACATAACTTAACAGGGTATAAGTTATGGTTCGAGGGACATTACGGACTTGTCGTAGTTTGTGATAGTACCCATTGTCAGGATACCTTACACTAATATTAATACACACATGCAACGAGCTGAAATAGCCCGATGTCATGTTCCATACTATATAACTACAATACGGTTGTTGTAATCTTACTGCTCGAGAGCCATTAATCCGACAACCTGTATATGACACAGCTGATGGACAGCTTCATTAATAACCCAGAATGAGCCAGAGATGTCTGGTACAAATATAGCCAAATGCCTCGTCATCTAATTAGTGACGCGCATGAATGGATGAACGAGATTCCCACTGTCCCTACCTACTATCTAGCGAAACCACAGCCAAGGGAACAGGCTTGGCACACTAGTGGAGCGGTGACCCCAAAACTGGGGAGAGGAAGGCCAAAGGGCGGTAACAACAAGACCCCAGCCAGATATTCCATGAAGGGTGTAGTCATCACAGGAGCAGATCCTGGGGCACAGACTCCAAAACGGGGGAGCGGGAGACCAAAGGGCATAAAAAAACAGGACCCCTTCCCTGAAGTTCACAGGTTCAGCATCAGGCATGGGCGTGCACGGTGATGACGGCGGCGCCGCCTCCTCTGACATTGATGAGGACGACTTTAACGAAAAAGACGACAACCTCGAATAGAGGGAACAGAAGGCTGCTCCTCCTTCCTCTTACTGTATCCGACACGGGTAGGGAATAAAAGAATGTAAATCTGTTGCGGGAAGAGTCTGTGGCGACAGAAAGAACGGAAAAATAAAATGGGTATAGTCAAGAGGACGTGACGGGATAAAAAAAAATTACCTTTTTGTTTTTTAATGTAATTTGGCGTTTTTAAAGTTGTGTAACGCTGGACGGGCAGTCCGCTTAGCAGACATAAATAGTATTTTTTTGTAACACTGCCCATGTGTGTAATTTGCTGGTTTTAAAAACATGTAATGCCCCTCACAGATGTGACTCGTTGTTTCCACGAGTTTGTCTTCTGATCGGTTGGTCTGCAATGGTTTGGTTATTAGGGACATCATAATGACATTTTCATGTGTTCATTTGATCATTTTGTTGGAAGACGATAGAGAAGCTAAAATTGTATCAATCTTCTGGAACATTAAAACTTTTACAAATGTGAAATGATTTACATATGCTGACAATGGTTTTGTTGGGTCGCGCTGCGCTAAGTAGGAAGCATCATTAACTGCTGCTAATAACTTTCGCAATGCCTCATCCTCAACTGTTAACCATTTAAAAGGTGTTTTCGGCCTAGTCTGCTCTGATTTAATCTCGCGCGATATTGCGTGATGCAATGGTTCAATCAGTACATTGAAATCTGGGATCAACGTCATTGAAAAATTCAGTAACCCAATAATGCTTCTTAACTGTTTCAATGTTTTAGGAACACTGATGTTGGAAACTTTCTCTCTGTAATTACTAGAGAGGCCTCTACCATTTTCAGCTATTTCAAAGCCTAAAAATGTCACAGTTTCTCTTGCAAGCTGTGATTTTTTTTAGGGAAACAAGGTAACCAGCCTCTGTCAATGTAAGCAATACTTCTGTCAGAACTTTAAAATGCTCTTCTTCTGTGTCATGTGATAAAAACACGTCATCAACGTAAGTTTCTATATTGTCAAATTTAGACAATAGTGAGACTACGTCTGCTGTGAACAAAGCTGGACTATTTACAAAACCTTGTGGTAAACGTGTAAAAATTAATTGTTTACCTTTCCAGGTAAATTCCATTAGCCAATAACTCTCAGGCGTGATTGGATGCGCCCAGAAGCCATTGCTTAAATCAAATGTAGTTTTAAAGCGTTTACGCTGTAATCCTTTTAAGATTGAAGGTGAATGTGTGTTCTGTGCTGTCACTGAAGGTGTGACTTTGTTAAGTTCCCTATAATCTAACACCATTCGCCATGAACCATCTTTTTTAGGCACTGGATATACCGCAGTATTCATCTGACTATACTGCCGCACTAGCCTTCGCTGATGATATTGCAATCCTCGGAAACAATTGGAACGATGTCCAAACAAACCTCAATATCATAAACAACTTCTGCAATAAAACTAGCCTGAAAGTGAACGTCAGCAAAACCCACGGATTCCTAATAGAACACTGCGGCAAAGAAATCAAAGTCAACAATAAAAGTAAATGGAAAATCAATGGAGAAGATATGGACCTTATCAATCCGGGTGACACTGAAAAATATCTCGGCATAAAATTCGACCCCCACACCGGATCCAAATGTTCCGATGTCCTAGCAGCGGCACACCTATGGTTAAACAATTCAGACGCAACAAAACTTAAACCAAGCCAAAAAATAGAAATGTTAAATGGGTATCTCATACACAAAATGATGTACAACATCTCAATGACAAGCATCAAGAAGAAAACCTTGGATGAACTGGATGGTAAAATCAGGAAATATATCAAGGAATGCCTTCACCTACCGATGTCCACAGCTGACGGCTTCTTATACGCGTCAACCAAAGATGGAGGACTGGGATGTATCAATATCACGGCCCAATCCTCAAATATAAGAATTAACAACCTGCTTAAAGCAAAAACAGCGAAAGACACAATCCTACTCGCCTCCTTCAAATATGTGGAAATCCACATCGATGAGGCAATCCTGAAACAAGCAAAAAAGTTGGGCATCACAAAGCCAGAATATATTCTGGACAAAGAGAACATCCCCAGCAAACTAAAAAACGACTGGAGGAAGACCTTCTACCCCAGCTGGAAAAACCTCCCCGTGCAAGGGGACGGAACGGGATACTATGAGAAAGAGAACATTGGAAACAAATGGATAACACACCATGAAAAGTGGAAGGAAAGCAAGTACATAGCAGCCCTACAACTGAGATGCAATGTAATCCCAACAAGAGAAACCATACAACGAGGAAGGAATCGCCTACTCGCACTATGTAGGAAGTGCGGTAACGCTTGCGAAACAATCAGCCACATATCCGGAGCCTGCGTTGCAACAAAAGACATGAGGATTAAGAGACACAACAAGATCGTGGAAGAAATCATTGATCTGGCAAAATCACACAAATGGACTATATTTAGGGAACCACATATTATCGATGCAAGGGGAGCATTGAATAAACCAGACATAATCCTAACAAAAGGAAATCAAACTCTTCTAATCGATGTCACAATCAGATATGAGAGCAACAACAAATCGCTCGAATATGCAAATGTGGAAAAAATAAACAAATGCCAGCATCTTAATAAAGAAATTAAACTATTGACAAATTGCGAAGTTCTAGAATTCTACAGTCTAGTCGTCGGCTGCAGGGGAGTATGGCCAAGGTCCAACAATGTCCTCCTGCACAAAATAGGAGTGACCAAAAAGAGCCAGATATCAAGAAAAATATGCAACACAGTCATTCTTGATACCCTAAAAGTAATACAAGTATTTATGGATGCTTAAGACGGTAATTGTGCCCATCAAAGCCACATAAATTATTAGAGTTTCACCTTACTCCATTCGGACATCTATTATCCTATCTTCATCCACCATTTCATGTCTTTACCCCATCTATTATTATTATTTATTACCATATATAAAAGAGTCACCAATAGGGACCAAGGTCCCTTTGTAAATAATCGGGAATGACTAGTATAGTCACTTCTCATAGACTACTCTAAGCGGTAGAATCATATGCACTAATTAGAATTTGTGATACGCCGCTTATACACATACGTTAATTTATCACTATAAACAGAGATAGTCACACACAGTATTGGCACATAACTTAACAGGGTATAAGTTATGGTTCGAGGGACATTACGGACTTGTCGTAGTTTGTGATAGTACCCATTGTCAGGATACCTTACACTAATATTAATACACACATGCAACGAGCTGAAATAGCCCGATGTCATGTTCCATACTATATAACTACAATACGGTTGTTGTAATCTTACTGCTCGAGAGCCATTAATCCGACAACCTGTATATGACACAGCTGATGGACAGCTTCATTAATAACCCAGAATGAGCCAGAGATGTCTGGTACAAATATAGCCAAATGCCTCGTCATCTAATTAGTGACGCGCATGAATGGATGAACGAGATTCCCACTGTCCCTACCTACTATCTAGCGAAACCACAGCCAAGGGAACAGGCTTGGCACACTAGTGGAGCGGTGACCCCAAAACTGGGGAGAGGAAGGCCAAAGGGCGGTAACAACAAGACCCCAGCCAGATATTCCATGAAGGGTGTAGTCATCACAGGAGCAGATCCTGGGGCACAGACTCCAAAACAGGGGAGCGGGAGACCAAAGGGCATAAAAAAACAGGACCCCTTCCCTGAAGTTCACAGGTTCAGCATCAGGCATGGGCGTGCACGGTGATGACGGCGGCGCCGCCTCCTCTGACATTGATGAGGACGACTTTAACGAAAAAGACGACAACCTCGAATAGAGGGAACAGAAGGCTGCTCCTCCTTCCTCTTACTGTATCCGACACGGGTAGGGAATAAAAGAATGTAAATCTGTTGCGGGAAGAGTCTGTGGCGACAGAAAGAACGGAAAAATAAAATGGGTATAGTCAAGAGGACGTGACGGGATAAAAAAAAATTACCTTTTTGTTTTTTAATGTAATTTGGCGTTTTTAAAGTTGTGTAACGCTGGACGGGCAGTCCGCTTAGCAGACATAAATAGTATTTTTTTGTAACACTGCCCATGTGTGTAATTTGCTGGTTTTAAAAACATGTAATGCCCCTCACAGATGTGACTCGTTGTTTCCACGAGTTTGTCTTCTGATCGGTTGGTCTGCAATGGTTTGGTTATTAGGGACATCATAATGACATTTTCATGTGTTCATTTGATCATTTTGTTGGAAGACGATAGAGAAGCTAAAATTGTATCAATCTTCTGGAACATTAAAACTTTTACAAATGTGAAATGATTTACATATGCTGACAATGGTTTTGTTGGGTCGCGCTGCGCTAAGTAGGAAGCATCATTAACTGCTGCTAATAACTTTCGCAATGCCTCATCCTCAACTGTTAACCATTTAAAAGGTGTTTTCGGCCTAGTCTGCTCTGATTTAATCTCGCGCGATATTGCGTGATGCAATGGTTCAATCAGTACATTGAAATCTGGGATCAACGTCATTGAAAAATTCAGTAACCCAATAATGCTTCTTAACTGTTTCAATGTTTTAGGAACACTGATGTTGGAAACTTTCTCTCTGTAATTACTAGAGAGGCCTCTACCATTTTCAGCTATTTCAAAGCCTAAAAATGTCACAGTTTCTCTTGCAAGCTGTGATTTTTTTAGGGAAACAAGGTAACCAGCCTCTGTCAATGTAAGCAATACTTCTGTCAGAACTTTAAAATGCTCTTCTTCTGTGTCATGTGATAAAAACACGTCATCAACGTAAGTTTCTATATTGTCAAATTTAGACAATAGTGAGACTACGTCTGCTGTGAACAAAGCTGGACTATTTACAAAACCTTGTGGTAAACGTGTAAAAATTAATTGTTTACCTTTCCAGGTAAATGCCGTTAGCCAATAACTCTCAGGCGTGATTGGATGCGCCCAGAAGCCATTGCTTAAATCAAATGTAGTTTTAAAGCGTTTACGCTGTAATCCTTTTAAGATTGAAGGTGAATGTGTGTTCTGTGCTGTCACTGAAGGTGTGACTTTGTTAAGTTCCCTATAATCTAACACCATTCGCCATGAACCATCTTTTTTAGGCACTGGATATACCGCAGTATTCATCTGACTATACTGCCGCACTAGCCTTCGCTGATGATATTGCAATCCTCGGAAACAATTGGAACGATGTCCAAACAAACCTCAATATCATAAACAACTTCTGCAATAAAACTAGCCTGAAAGTGAACGTCAGCAAAACCCACGGATTCCTAATAGAACACTGCGGCAAAGAAATCAAAGTCAACAATAAAAGTAAATGGAAAATCAATGGAGAAGATATGGACCTTATCAATCCGGGTGACACTGAAAAATATCTCGGCATAAAATTCGACCCCCACACCGGATCCAAATGTTCCGATGTCCTAGCAGCGGCACACCTATGGTTAAACAATTTAGACGCAACAAAACTTAAACCAAGCCAAAAAATAGAAATGTTAAATGGGTATCTCATACCCAAAATGAGGTACAACATCTCAATGACAAGCATCAAGAAGAAAACCTTGGATGAACTGGATGGTAAAATCAGGAAATATATAAAGGAATGCCTTCACCTACCGATGTCCACAGCTGACGGCTTCTTATACACGTCAACCAAAGATGGAGGACTGGGATGTATCAATATCACGGCCCAATCCTCAAATATAAGAATTAACAACCTGCTTAAAGCAAAAACAGCGAAAGACACAATCCTACTCGCCTCCTTCAAATATGTGGAAATCAACATCGATGAGGCAATCCTGAAACAAGCAAAAAAGTTGGGCATCACAAAGCCAGAATATATTCTGGACAAAGAGAACATCCCCAGCAAACGAAAAAACGACTGGAGGAAGACCTTCTACCTCAGCTGGAAAAACCTCCCCGTGCAAGGGGACGGAACGGGATACTATGAGAAAGAGAACATTGGAAACAAATGGATAACACACCATGAAAAGTGGAAGGAAAGCAAGTACATAGCAGCCCTACAACTGAGATGCAATGTAATCCCAACAAGAGAAACCATACAACGAGGAAGGAATCGCCTACTCGCACTATGTAGGAAGTGCGGTAACGCTTGCGAAACAATCAGCCACATATCCGGAGCCTGCGTTGCAACAAAAGACATGAGGATTAAGAGACACAACAAGATCGTGGAAGAAATCATTGATCTGGCAAAATCACACAAATGGACTATATTTAGGGAACCACATATTATCGATGCAAGGGGAGCATTGAATAAACCAGACATAATCCTAACAAAAGGAAATCAAACTCTTCTAATCGATGTCACAATCAGATATGAGAGCAACAACAAATCGCTCGAATATGCAAATGTGGAAAAAATAAACAAATACCAGCATCTTAATAAAGAAATTAAACTATTGACAAATTGCGAAGTTCTAGAATTCTACAGTCTAGTCGTCGGCTGCAGGGGAGTATGGCCACGGTCCAACAATGTCCTCCTGCACAAAATAGGAGTGACCAAAAAGAGCCAGATATCAAGAAAAATATGCAACACAGTCATTCTTGATACCCTAAAACTAATACAAGTATTTATGGATGCTTAAGACGGTAATTGTGCCCATCAAAGCCACATAAATTATTAGGGTTTCACCTTACTCCATTCAGACATCTATTATCCTATCTTCATCCACCATTTCATGTCTTTACCCCATCTATTATTATTATTATTATTATTTATTACCATATATAAGAGTCACCAATAGGGACCAAGGTCCCTTTGTAAATAATCAGGAATGACTAGGATAGTCACTTCTCATAGACTACTCTAAGCGGTAGAATCATATGCACTAATTAGAATTTGTGATACGCCGCTTATACACATACGTTAATTTATCACTATAAACAGAGATAGTCACACACAGTATTGGCACATAACTTAACAGGGTATAAGTTACACTGGCGACACACTTTATTCGAGCTCGGCTAGTCCCACGAATTCGGGTATACCCGGGTGTATTGAGGTTTGTGACTGTTTTCTGCCCGAGTGCATTGAGGTATTTTCCAGGCAGGGATTGAAGCATTTTATTCCCGCTGGCTGCAATACTGCACAGTATATATATATATATATATACTGCATTACAATTCATGAATTTATGCCATCTGGTAGACACGCGAAGCATTGCAGCCTATTAAATCCTAATCATTATCATTTAACAGATCAGCCGCCCATCAGCCAGGCATGAACCCAGGCTGGGAAGGCAAACGCAACGGGGCTTGTCAGAGGTGAGGAGCGGCGCATTCCAGGTATCTGCCAGGTACATACTGGGTATTTGCTCGAATAAAGTGTGTCGGTGCAGTAGATCAAATGAAAGAATGACTGGAGGAAAAGGGCATACCAAAAATGTAAAGACCTCCCAGTACAAGGGGATGGGACTGGCTACTATGAAAATGAGATTATGTGAAACAACTGGCTAAAATATCATGAAGGGTGTAAAGAAAGTAAATACCTAGCGGCATTACAACTCAAATGTAATGTTTTACCCACAAGGGAAACAATACAGGGGGGAAGAAACCAATTGCTGGCAACCTGCAGGAGATGTGGAAACGCATGTGAAACTATTAGCCACATCTCAGGAGCGTGTGTAGCCACCACAAATAGGAGGATCAAAAGACACAATAAAATTGTAGAGGAATTCATCAAAATGGCAAAAAACAAAAATTGTTTGTCTTTAAAGAACCCCACATTACTGATGTGTGTTGTGGGGGGGGGGGCGTTAAATAAACCAGACATAATTATTAATAAAGACATCAAAGTCTTATCAATTGACATCACAATTAGGTATGAAAGCAACAACAGATCACTCGAGAGTGGGAATCTTGAACGAGAGACCAAATACCAACACCTTAATCAAGAAATACAACTACTGACAAATTGCGATCATATTTCCTACTATGGATTGTTATTGGGCTGCAGGGGGGTCAAAACTGTCATGAAGGTTTCAGTTCATACAAATTATATTACCAACATCAAAAGATTAAACACAAAATCAATAAAATTATATGTCAATGTATAAGATGCAATAAAATGGGACCCTATCACAATATGGCTTGTCACCACCCAAGTGTTTCGGAAATATTGTTCGTAAACCAAATTGTTTTCTGGAATTGAATGACAGACACAAGACATTAAGTTGCAGGGAAATCTTTCCAATAGGAGAAATCAATGCATCACTTAGCTGACCACTTTGAAGAAGTGGTCAAGTAGACTAGTATCATAACACTGGCATTCACACTGGCCTGAATCATTGATAGGCAGATTAAGACTATTTTCAGCAGCACCCCTCTGCAGATTTGAGACTTTGCATTTGCCTCCTACAGCATGTCGGATGTTTAGAATATACGTCTAAGTGCAGAATGTTGTTCTGTAAGCAATCTAAATGAGTCCTGCATGAGGCAAGGAATTACTCCTGCACTTAAAATGTCTGTAGAACTCTAAAATATCTCGTGTATAGATGCAAACTGGGGCAAGTCTTCAAGAAAGGGTTTAAAAAATATTTTAAAAAAACTGTTACAGTAAGTGCCATAAATAAAATTTAAAAAATTGGTTTACATTCTAAATGCCAACTACAAATTTGAAAGCACTTAATATAACAGTGAAACCTCAACTGTCAGAATTTAAACAGCAACATACTAAAGTGAAAAAAAAACCCTTGTGAACGAAGTGCTATCCCTCCTAAAATGTGCAAACACACACAATACATGGATTGAAATCACAAATAGAGGCCAGCCACGCGCCGCCAGCCACGTCCGCCGCCCCCTCAACCCCCCCTGCGCCCATCTCCCGCAACCCAGAAGTTTTACCCATGGGAGGCAGGGGAGCACTGGGAGGGAGGGGGGAAGGGGGGCAATGCGTTTCCCTTGCAGGGGAGAACCGGGAGGCAGGGTAGCACCAGGACGCAGGGGAAATGCATTGCCCACTCCGTCGGGTGCACCTCCCGGTACCACCTCCCGCTCCGGGCGGGAAACTACGGGGAGCGAAGAGGGGACACCGTGAGAGCAGCCGCCACAGGACGGAGGGGCAGACTATAAACAAACACGCACACACATGGGATGGAGGCATGAGGGCATGACACAGTACTTACCTCTCTGTAGAAAAGGTAGGGCGGGCCTGGCTGCACGCAAAAAAAAAAGTCCTGGCAACGAGCGCGAGCCAATCAGGCATGGGGATTTTTTTTCCTCTCCCTTCTTCGACCAGGAGAATTGTAAGTCGCCAGCGGTTTGTCGTACACTGCCCATAACCATCGAGGAAGTGCTGAAGGCCCTCAAAAGCACAAAATCAACAACTGCCCCAGGACCTGACAAAGTTAAAGTCTCAGATCTCACCTTAATTATAAACACGAAAGAACAGTTAGTGGCTGACATATATTCAACATATGGACCGGAAACATCCCAAGCTGCATCAAAAAGAACAAAACAATTTTACTTCCAAAATCGAATGATCAGGCCAAACTACAGAATATTGGTAATGAGAGACCAATACCGATAATCTCAATATGGCTAAGAACATTCTCCAAAATCCTGACCGAAGACTAAGTTCAACTGTAAACCTTGATGACAGACAAAAAGGCTTCCGACCAATGCCTGGATGCCAGGAAAATACCACCACTCAATAACATTATCAAGGGGGCAAGAAGGCAAAAAGACAGCCTTGGCATCGTATTCATCGATCTACAAAAAGCATTCGACACAGTATCCCACAACCTTGTATGGGAAAGCTTGAAAAGGCACAACTAAGGTAATAAATTCATCAACATAATTAAAGAGTGCTACAACGGAGCAAGTACTACAATCAAAAACTTAGACAAAGAATCCAACTCAATTCTACTGAAAAAGGGGCTGAAACAAGGCGACCTAATGTCACCAATTTTGTTCAATATGGCTCTAGATCCAATCCTAGAAGAGCTAGGGAGAGAAAGGGGAAAGGTTTCTCATTCGAAAACCTCAATATTCAACCAGCAACCACTGCATTAGCCTTCGCCAACGATATAGCAATCCTAGGGAACAACTGGGAGGACGTCCAACACAACCTGGACCTCATCGACCGATTCCGTAGAAAGATCAACCTGAAAGTCAATGTGAACATAACACCTGGATTCTTAATAGAACACAGCGGGAAGACAGTAAAAGTAAACAACCAAAGGAAATGGAAAATCAACAACGAGATGATCAACTTTACCGACCCGGGAGAAAGCAAAAAGTACCTGGGCATTAAATTCGATCCACATTCCGGATCGAAATGCATGGACGTGTTTATCTGCAATGGACCTCTGAATGAACAACCTAAACGATACAAAATTAAAACCAAATCAAAAATTAGGAGCGCTAAACAAATACCTAATCCAAAAATGATGTACGGCATCTCATTAGCTAACACAAAACAAAATGTTGAAGAGCTCGATGGAAAAATAAGCAAATTTATAAAAGAATGTCTCCACCTCCTCATGTACACAGCAGACTGTTTCCTATATGCATCAACCAAGGATGGAGGACTGAGCTGCACCAACATCATGGCACAAGCTGCAAAACTATCAATAATTTGCTAAGAGTCAAAACCGCGAAAGATCAGATCCTTCCCACCTCCTTCCAATACGCAACCATAAACATCTATAAATAAATCCTAGATTCAGCAAAAAGAATGGGTATCAACATCCCGGATCCCGAATACACTTTGGATGAAAACAACAACCCGGATAAATTGAAAAATTACTGGAGTTTAAACATCCCATCTAAAATGGAAAAACCTCCCCGTACAAGGTGACGGATCGGGTTAGTACGAAAAAGGAAAACATAGGAAACAACTGGATCAAACACCATGAAAAGTCCTACTGTAGCAGCACTACAACTAAGATGTAATGTGCTTCCCACTACGGATACAAGACAGAGGGGAAGAAACCGGTTGTTGCAACATGTAGAAGATGCGGTATCGCATGTGAAACAAATCGGTCACATCTCAGGAGCATGTGTGGCTACCAAGGGCATAAAGAAAGGCATAATAGGATCATTGAGGACCTCATCGAATTGGCTAAAACCCAAAAATGGGTCATCTTTAGAGACCCCCATATCACCGATGCAGGGGGGGCGTTGAACAAACCTGATATAATAATCACAAAAGACAATCAAGCATTACTAATTTATGTCACAATTAAATACAAAATAGTAAGATGTCACTAGAGGCGGCCAAACTCGAAAAAATAAACAAATACCAACATTTCAGTCAAGAAATTAAATTACTGACCAACTGTGATGAAGTTTCCTTCTTTTTTTTCAACCAAAAGTTTTTTTATTTTTGTTGAGTGCATGGTACAATAATCACATTTTCTTCCAACCCATTGTCGTATACAAATGTATCCACAACAACTCATATTATAAGTATACTCACAAAAGACATACTGGGGATACGAACAGACCAACAAGACGTACCGACATACTACACCGGGGGGGGGGAGGTAGGAAGGGGGGGCGGGGAGGGGGTTGCCATCGCACGATTCCAGTTCAGCTGGGCTCCACAAAGGGGTTGTGGTTCTCGCTGCTTCCCGGACTTCTTGGGCTTATAGGACAGCTGATCCGCAAGATCTCACAGTGACTGCTGTCGTAGCGTTGGTTGCTGAACTCTTCTGGAATATCTTGGCCCTTGTCTATCCTTTTCTCTGCCCCTTTTATTTATCTCCTTGTTTTGATAAGCGTCTATGTCTCCCTGTCTTCTACACTTCATCCAAGGAGAACGCGTCTACAACTATTAAAGCAGTATATTGGAGGCGTTGACCCCAGGGATATCGTTCAGAGCTAGCCATGGTGACCAGACTTTGAGAAAATTTGTGCCGGTGTCGTTAACCAGACTTGTTAACTGTTCCATCCGGCAAACGTGCCAAATTCGATTTCTGATTTTTGGGATGTTTGGTATGTCCGGTTGCTTCCACAATGCTGCGAGTTCGCACCTCAGGGCGGTTGCAAAATGTGCAATTAATTTGTGCTCCGACCTGTTTAGCCCCTGAGTGCGTCTGGCCAGCAGAAACAACCAGGGGTCCAAAGGGATCGTGCAGTCGAGAATTCTCTGAAGCCAATTTCTGATCTCCTCCCAGATTGGGAGTACCTTGGTGCAGCCCCACAGCATGTGTAGCAAGTCTGCCTGCTCCCCACATTGTTTAGGGCACAATGGGGGGTAACCTCTGACAAACTTTGATAATCGTGTTGGAGTCAGATACCACCTCATTAGGACTTTATACGCGTTCTCCTTTAATGTCGTGCAAATCGAGCTTTTAGCTGCCGCCAAGCTAATTTGATCCCAGTCTTTGTCCTCTAATGTGTCTCCTAGATCTCTTTCCCACCTGTTCCTATATTTTAATGTCACGTCAGCGTCAGGAGTCGGACAGACCACCGCTTTATACATTGTAGAGATAAGTCCCTTGGTTCCTGATCCAACAGAACAGAGCTGCTCAAAATTAGTGCGTTTAGCGCGGATGGGAAATTTGTCATAGAAAGCTCTTAGCTGGAGGTATCTAAAGAATTCTGAATTTGGAATTGACTTTTCAGACTTAATTTGCTCAAACGATTTAATCGATATTCTACCCTCCAGGTGTCGAAGGCGAGTATAACCCTTCTGTGTCCATGTAATAAAATCTTTCTTCTGCAGGCCCGGAGCGAAATCAGGGTTCCCCAAAATTGGGGTCATCAAGGAGTGTTGTGTCATCAAGACGTGCTTATATTTGCTTTTGTCCCAAACTGCCAAAGAGCTGACTACCGCGGGGAGCGGGTTTGTGAAGTCCTTGCGGACCTTGTTTGGAAGCCATATCAGGTCCTGCAATGCCACCGGGGTACAGCAGGCCGCCTCCAGCGCTACCCATCGCCTCTGGATAGGGTGGGTATGCCACTGGATGATTTGGGTTAATTGGGCCGCTCTATAGTACGACAACAGGCAAGGTACCGCTAGTCGTCCTTTTGTAGTGGGTCGAATTAGTATACTAGTTTTGATACGGGGGGTTTTATTACCCCAGATAAATTTCACCATTGCGGACTGTAACCGAAGGATCTCCTCCCTATTTATTGGGACCGGAAGAGTCTGAAATAGGTATAGTATCCTGGGTAGGAGATTCATTTTCAGTGATTGGATCTTCCCGATCCAGGATATGTTGTACCCTGCCCATTTCCGGAGATCTTCCTTCAGTGTCCGAATTAATCTGGGGTAATTCGCTTTGTAAAGGGTATCTGATTGTTTTGTGATATTTATTCCTAGATATTTGATGCAGGAGGCTTGCCATTTGAATTCAAAATTTAGTGTAATCAATTTCTCAGTGGCCTTAGGTAAATTGATATTTAGTGACTCTGATTTTGCCTGGTTAATTTTAAATCCCGATATTGTATTAAATTCCCCTAGTAATTGGAAGACGTTCGGCAGAGAGGTGAGGGGCTGTGATAGAGTGAGTATCACGTCATCAGCATACAGGGCCACCTTGTGTGGCTGGTCACTGATTTGGATACCTGTTATATTTGGGCTGAGACGGATGTGTGCCGCCAGGGGTTCAATACAAAGCGCAAAGAGGAGGGGTGACAGGGGACAGCCCTGTCTGGTGCCGCTCTTTATCTGGAATTCTTCCGAAGGGAAGCCCTGGTGTCGGACCTTCGCCGTCGGTCCCTGATACAAAGCGAGAATTGCCTCTATCATTCTCCTTCCCAGCCCGAACGCCCCAAGCGTCGCCCTCAGGTAGGGCCAGTCTATTCTGTCGAACGCTTTTTCAGCATCTAGACTAAGCACCATAGACGGGATATGTTTTTTCTGCGCCAGATCAATTAAGTCAATAATCCGTCTGGTGTTATCAGCTGCTTGTCGACCACATATGAACCCTACTTGATCAGGATGGACCAACTTGGACAACACCTGGTTAAGGCGGTTAGCTAACAGTTTGGAAAAGATTTTTATATCCGAGTTTATTAACGAGATGGGTCTGTAGCTTTTACAGTCCGCTGGGTCTTTTCCTTGTTTGTAGATTACAGAGATTGACGCCTGGAGCATCGAGCTCGGGATAGGGGCACCATCCAGAAAGGAATTACAAAGTTTTAGTAAATGAGGAGCTAGTATTTTACGAAATTTCTTATAATAGAGGTTGGAAAAGCCATCTGGGCCTGGGGCCTTGGCTGCTTTCAATGACTTCATTACCTCTAGAAGTTCCTCGCTAGTAAATTCTGCCTGCAGTGCGTCCCTCTCCTCTCTGGTTACTGTAGGCAGCTGTGCCTCAGTCAAGAACGTCTTAAGCCGTGTGTGTGTGGTTGGCGTGTGAGCCACCTTCGCCCCATCGTATAGGGTCTCGTAATATTCCTTAAATTCATTGACTATTTTTTTAGGGTCCGAGGTCAGGTCCCCTTGTTTTGTTCGAATTGTATGAATTTGGGAGACCTGGGTTTTGTCTCTTAGCTTATTGGCAAGTAGGGTATCTGGCCTGTTTGCTTTTTCAAAATATTTCCGCTTAGTCCATGTCAGCTCTTTTTCAGCCCGGGAGGTTAACAAAATATTCAGTTTGGTTTTGGTGTCTAGCAACTCCTTAAGGGTCATCGCGTCTTTATTCTTTTTGTGTCGAGTTGAGAGGACTGCTAATTCTGCTTGTAAGTGATTGATTTTTTTGTCCTTCTCTCTCTTTCGCCTGCTTGCAATCCTCATGAGCTCTCCTCTCAGAGTCGCCTTATGGGCCTCCCATAAGATAGCCTGCGAAGTCACACTTCCTATATTCTCCTGAAAATATTCCCTGATCTTGTCCCCTACGTTTTGTGCAATTGCGGGGATCTTTAGTAAAACTTCATTTAGTTTCCAGTTCGCTCCTGGTCTGTCCAGACTAAAATTAGTGCACCGTAGCTCAATCGGTGCATGATCTGACCACGAAATATCGTGGATGCCCGTGTGGGAGATCTGTGAAACCATTCTACTTGATACAAACAGGTAGTCTATCCGACTGTATCTGTCATGGGGATGGGAGTAGAATGTGAAACCTTTATCCTGGCGGTGCTGTTCTCGCCAAATATCTAGTAGGTTGTTGGAATGTAGCCCTCTATTCCAAGTTTGTCTTATCTTAGAGCTATTTCTACCGCCCGGAGTGCATCTGTCCATTATAGGGTCTAGGGTTTGGTTGAAGTCGCCCCCCAGTATTACACAACCTTGCGCTACTCTCCGGAGTACAGCGAAAAATCTGTCTAAGAAAGCTTCCGTGCCTTCACTTGGAGCATAAACATTTGCCAGCGTGATTGGTTGACCTCTTATTTCACCGACTAAAATGAGAAATCGGCCGTTGTAGTCTTTTTTAATGGTCGTAATCGTCAGGGGCAAACGGTTATGCACCAGAATGGCTACTCTTTTTTTTTTTGTGGCTGAGGCTGAGAACCAGTTCTTATATCTATGGTCGATAAATTTTGGGGAGTTAGTTTTAGAAAAATGAGTTTCCTGTAAGAGGATGATGTCAGGGTCTGTTTTTTTATAGTCAGCTAAAGCTAGTCTGCGTTTCCCTGGATTATTAAAGCCCTTAACGTTATGTGAGATGATGGTAATCCCTTTATTCATGTTTGTGGTTCCCAACCTTTACTCTTGCGGAAGCAGCCGTTTGAGCCTCTGGTGACAGCGATGTGGGTGGCGGGAGTTCCTGTGCTTGATTCTGCTTGTCCGCAGTCTGGAGCCATGGCATAGGGGTACAGGGGGAAACACACTGGGGAAACATAAAAAAACACAGTTCAACAATCATTTCAACACATCAACATTCCGGGGATTGGGCGAGAGCTAGCTCCCCCAATCTCCTTCTCTGCCCTTCTCAGGCGTGCAGCCTGGATGGAGTACGGGATGGCCCTCCTTCCCCCTCTCCCATCCTTCTTGGCTGGCCTAAATGGGACTTCCATGGGCCTCTCGTGGGTCGTCTCTCCCACGCCCATGTGGAGACTCATGCTCAAAGCCTTCGCGAGGGGTAGCGCTCCCCTCCTCCTCCCTTATCTAAGCAACGTAGTAGTGAATTAGTGTAACGGCCACTTTGTGTAACTTTGCGTGCTACCTGTAAGTGCAGCTTAATACATTAACTATTGGAGTGTAACTGTTAACTGGTACAAAATAACTGTTTGCCCCTGTTTGCTTTCCTTTCTTGTACTTTCCTGCCTGTCTCAGTGTCTATGTACGTTCCAACCCTCTGTTGTGCTGGGTACCATATTGCTCGCTAGTGGTGTATGGTAGGCTACGACTGACTAGCCCTTCATGTTATGTCCCCGCCTCTCTGCTCTCATGCTAAGCGCTGGTGAATCAATTGGGTCTCTCCTCCCTCCGCCCCTCCGTTTCCCGGCTAGAATCATTATTCCCTGCTTCCGCTGCGGGGTAGTGTCTTTGCCCGTGTTTGTCCCTTCATGCCGCCATTAGTGCTGTTAGCGCCTTAAGTCCTCGATAGCGGTGGTGCCCATCTTCCATTAAGTGCTGTGCTCTTCCGGTGCTTGCCAGTGCTTCTTTCCGGCGTATCTGCTCCTCTGCCACCTCCAAGATGGCGTCTAGTCCACTTCCGGTGACGTATTTCCGTCGGCCGCCATTTTCCTTCAGTCAGCCCGCGGAGAAGGACGTCTCCTCACCTGTTCCCGCGCCTGGAGGCCCTCCACTTCCGCAACGAAGCCATGCTGTGAGCCGCAGTCTGGGGCACCATGTTGGGTGTCTTGCGTTCCATCTCAAGTCGCCATTTGCAGCTTCAGGTAAGGTTTTGACTTTTCTTTTTCAGGCAATCCGAGAAGTCCTCTTAGTGGTATTACCGGCAGGGCAGCAACATTGACAGATATCTTGGCAAGTTCTTTGAGTGGCAAACTGGTGTGGGAAGCTTTGCTCCCACTTTCAAACTGTAATTGTAGTCAACTGGACTTAGTTAGTTTCAGGAAACTGGGGGGTTCAACGGGCCTCGGGGGATTTTGGCGCTCCACGGTGCTCCATTCTGGATCCTCCCGTGCCTCTCTCCTGGGGCTTTGTGTCTGGCCCTCCTTCAGTCCCAGTTTATGCAGGAATTCTTCGCTTTCTCCTGGGTCTTTTATAGTTATGGCCCTTCCGTTCCGTATCACCATCAGGCCAAACGGAAAGGTCCAGCGGTATCTCACCGCTCGGTCTCTCAGCAGCTTGGTGACCGGGTGTAGTGCTCTCCGTCTCGTGAGGGTGATCGGGGATAGATCCTGGAACAGCTGGATAGCGATTCCCTCAAACCGGCATGCTCCCTCCGTTCGTGCACATTTAAAGATCGCGTCTCTGGTTTTAAAATAGTGCAACCTTGCAATGATGTCCCGCGGTTGATCAGCTGCTGCCGGGCGGCTTCTGAGGGCTCTGTGGCAGCGGTCCATCACTCTTTCTGCCGCAGGGAGATCGGGTAATATGGTTTCCAGCCATCTGGTTATAAAGTCCTCTGCGTCTGTAATCGTTTCTGGGACGCCGCGCACCCTGATATTGTTTCTGCGGTCCCGGTTTTCGGCATCCTCCTGTCTGTCTAGTATCTCTGTAATTTGAGTTTGCATATATGTGATTTTTTTATCTGCTTTTTTATGTTGTTTAGAAGCGGCCGCCATCTTTTCCTCTAGGGCACCCGTTCTCTCCCCCAGCCCCTGAACCTCTTTTTTCATGTCCTGCAGTCCTACATATATCATATCTTTCATGTCCTGGTATAAGCGATCAAAATCGCATATCCGGACAGGCATCTGGGTGGGCTGATGCAGTGGGGGGTCTTCTTCCCTCTCTGAGTCTGATCCTGCTGTTGACTCTGGCGGTCCCGCTGCGGCAGCGCCTCGTGGGGTAGAACTTCCTAAATATCGCCTTAAATCGCCTTCCTTTTTCTTTTTCGCTGATAGCGGAGCCATCCTGGGGGTATCTCTTACTCTTTTCCTGCTTTTATTTGTGGGGTTTTTCAGTGATTATTGCCGTTTTTATGACTTTGTGGGAGGTGGGGGATGGAGCTCTAGGTTTATGCTGCCATCTGCTCCAGCCTCGCGCATGCGCCTTCATGAAGTTTCCTTCTATGGACTGGTAGTTAGTTGCAGGGGAGTATGGCCCATGTCAAACAACAGCCTCTTATACAAAGTAGGAGAGTCCAAGAAAAAAACAATTGTCGAAGAAAATCTGCACAATAGTAATTTTGGGCACCCTCAAACTAATACAAATGTTTATGCACGAGTAGAATGGAGTTGCACCCATCAAAGTCACATAATTTACTAGCTATTCTTCACTACTAACCCCCAAATAACATTATCCCCATTCCCATTATCGCGGCTATTACACATCGTTACGTAGGACTCACTGCAGAAGAGGAATATATCCCTCATGTAAATAGTTCTAAATTACTAGGTTAGTAATTTACTGTAGACAACCTAAGGTTGAAATATCACTTGCACTAAGTAGTTTTTGTGATATGTTGTGCTGTATCAGTACACATAAGCTATGATCAAGTCGAATAGAGAGAGAGTCTCACACTGTATTGAACACATACCTCGACTCAGGGTAACAGCTACTGATTAATGGGGTATCACTGACTTGTCGTAGTCAGTGAAATGCCTTATTCTAATACCACATCTACACTAAAACCGTTTCCACATGCAACTGGCTGACAATAGCCCAGTGTCATATTTTCAACTATTATGTATATAGCGGCAGGGTTGCTGTAGTCCTATTGCTGGAGAGCCCCAGTTCATCAACCTTGAATATGACAATGGTGATGGGCAGCTTCACCAACAACCCAGAATTGGATTTCTCCCAAGGGCGATATGCACGTTTACCTTGTCACTACTGTGTCTAAGGTTTCCATTTTAGGGCCACAGTTGTGCCCATCTCTTTTTCTTCTCTCTAGTCTTTTCTTCTGCCTGATCTTTTCCGTTTAATGACCCACTCTCCCCTCCCTGTCCTCCTGTCAACCTTTGTCTTCTTAAGAAAAGAAACTAAGTACCAATTTTTCCCGACTCCAGAGGAATTTGAGATGTATAATGACCCCCACTTTGGGAAGGTGGACGGGCCACTGTATTTTCTGACTATGGGATCATGTCTAACCCGACCTCTATAAAACTCATCTCACTCAATTTCAAAGCCCTACATTCTCTTAAACGGAGACTTGCTCTCCAAGAATTTACAAGAACGGAAGGAGATCTCCTATTTATACAAGAAACCCATTTGAGTGTGCATGACCACCCCAACGCGTTTAAGAATGTTTTTCCTCTAGCATATTATTCATCATTCTCTAGCAAAGAAAGAGTAGCGATTTTAATTAAATGGAATGTCCCCTTCACGGCCGACAAAGTAACTATGACCCGGAGGGTAGATTCCGAGGTTCTCTTTCAGGCACCCCAGTGTCACTTATTAATCTCTATGCTCCAAACGAAAATCAGGTGGCTTTCCTGACAGAAATTCTGGAATCATAAGATCCGCAATCTTTGACCTCTTTAATAATTGCGGGAAATATGAAAATGGTATATTCTCCCGAACAAGATAAATCCACTACCCCGAGTCTTTCCCACTCAATCCACACCTAAAAAACTGCAAAGAAATTTAGAGAAACCACAAAGAATTTCTCTGACAGATATTTGGAAAACTAATCAAGAATTTACAATTTTTTTGTCACCAAAAATATTCTTCAGACATCCTCCCAATCAAATATAGGACCAATCACCTGTTCGGACCATGCCCCTATTGATTTGACCCGCTCTCTTCCCTTTGTCAAAAATAACTCCTACTGCTGGAAACTAAACGATTCTCTTTTGAACTACCCAGAAATGGAGAGTACAATTAAACAAAAACTTTCTGAATATTTCGACATAAACAAGGGCTCTGTCTCAGCTCCAGCAATGCTTTGGGAGGCCCACAAAGCATCGACTAGAGGTGATCTTATTTCGATCGCTTCACACAGGAAAAAAGCCACATTAAAACAATATAAAGAACTCACAGATAAGATTATTCAATTAGAACAGCAACACAAAACTAACCCCTCAAAAAAAACTACATAAATCCCTCAACGATACGAGAACAGCGCTTAAAGAGAGACAATTAGATGATGTAGAAAGAGCATTGAAATTGACCAATCGGCGTTATTATGACAAGGGGAATAAGGCTGATAGGTTATTAGTGTGCAACAAAATAAGGGCGATGACGGACATGTCCCCAAGTACCCTACTTCCTGTACACAGTGTTTTGGCACATAAATGGTGGGGCTCAGTGGTCCCAATTAAAGCTACTCAGGTGATCATTAGGCATCAATTACATATAGCAACTGCTCCCATCATTGTGGAAGGACTGACACTACTAAAAGCCATATAATGGCTACAAAATAATACATTCTTTAATGAAAAATAGTGAGACGATGACGCAATGTGAGTATTAATATACAGAGTAAGTAAAAATACCAAATGTTAAAAACAGTGATAAGGTATCAATGAATCATTAAGCACTAAATAGTGTATGGTAATGGATAATGAAACTCCTGATACTCAAACTTGCCTCTATATTAGGCTTATATCTTCATGGTGTATACAGTAATCACTACCTCAGATAGGTCATGTATGTAAACTGTACATATAGATAGCTGCTAGACGCTAGGATTTAAATGCAGGAAGTTATAACCATAGCACAGAGTCCACACCAATCAAAGTACAAAACCAGCGATATAAATGATAGCATAGTATATAATGGACGTGGAGCATCCGGCAAAATTAGTCAAGTCAGCTGCAGCAGAGCAGCACATGCATAATATTGCATACTCAACAGCAGTCTTAGCAATAACCTATAGTATATCAAATAGCAAGCAACCACACCATAACAGATAGAGTGTAATGATGTTATGTCCTCCGTAATGGAGAAACTAAGTAGCTAGATATAATTATATCACATAATATCGCAACGCAGCGGTATACAACCAGTTCCACAAGGATAGGGGCGGTTCATCGCGATGATGTCATGAACCACGAACATTTTGCGCTAGGATTGGGCGCTTTGTCATGGTAGGTGCTGCAGTGTATCATTCACCGTCCTTTTTTCCTCCCACGCGAGTGTGGCTAGTGAACATGCGCCAATGAACAGACCTGACAGTCTTCATTCAACCTTATGTAAACAGGGAATTCACTCATGAAACCCTATGCTGTCCCAATAGAATTTAGAACACTCATATTATGATGCTGTTGTTATACAGGAGTGTTAAAGCCAACAAATGATGCACTGTGTATACCTTAATGGGTAGTCAGTGACACGTGGAAATAACGTTACTGCCTGGAAAAATTGCAGCCTGATTGACTGAAGTAGAGACAGATCAGAGACTAACAGCAGACCAGTCTGATACAGTGATGTAGGAGTGTGCTAACCTACTCTGTCCGCCCCACAGGTCAAAACGGACATCTAAATTTACACTGTATCCCTGGATCCCCTCCACTTACATAAATGATAGGGTCTGCTGTAGTTCTGTCTGTTAAGGTTTAACAGTGTCTCTTCTCCTGCCACTTAGATATAAACATAAAAGTAACAATAACTCTCACTTGGTGATGGCGACATGATACCAATAAATTAGGTCTTGATACAAGCCCTACCTCAGAGTAGGGATATTAGATGGATATAGTGTCTAGCGTTAGATATCAACTTGCTTGATTGTGACTGGAATGGGGTGCAAATGGAAATGATGGTTACAAATATATATATAATAATGGAACCAGACAACCACAAACTCAATGATATAAATAGGAATTTTATATTTAACTGTCAGAATTTAAAAAGCAACATACTAAAGTGAAAAAAAACCCTTGTGAACGAAGTGCTATCCCTCCTAAAATGTGCAAACACACACATCTTTAAATATTCAACTTCAAGTGCCTCAAACCTAAGCTATCCAAAAACATTGACATGTGACAAATACAACACGTGAAACTGTGAAATGTTCAACTCCCTACACACCATCAACTGCATAACACAAGTCCCGACAAGCTTGTGTTAATGTTTCACTTGGAAATTAAGTGTTATGAGTTTCATAATTGTTGATCTGTAAGTCCACAGTGAATGACGTCCTCTGCCCAGACTTTATGCAGCAAGCCGATAGGGGTTTCAGTTTGTGACCGTTTTGAAAACTGCTTTGCTTCTTCTAAACTGGTGCACTCTGTCCGTAAGGTAATCCTCTTGAGAAACAAAAGACCTTTGCAGTCTGTTCTCTGGATTAAACAAACAGGATACTACTGTGTGGATACTTCTGTCCACAGACGTCTTCTTAGGGCTGGTTCCAGAGGGAGACATTGTTGGGTCATGCACAGGAAACTCTGCTTGCAGGATTTCATTCCCTGTTTGGTCTAGGAACGTGATGGGTGCTCCAACAGTCCAGAGCAGGGCTAGCTACTACAAGGAGGCTTATCGCCAACTTGGAGATGTTACCACCTATTCTGAACTACCTGGGGACCCGACAGACTCTTTTCTTACAGCCTTTCTAGACTTGATCGAGTTGGGTAAAATTACTCAAGTTGAGTCAAAAAGAGATTAAATATTTGGTGAATCCATGTCCAGTGATCCCTGCCTTCTACCATCTCCCAAAGATCCATAAGACATTGGTCGACTCTCCGGGGAGACCAATCGTTGCGTCTATTGGATCTTTGGGAGATGGTCTGTCGAAATACATTGACAGGTATTTGCAGCCTTATGTGAGAGATCTCCCATCATTCATTCTAGATTCTGGGGATCTTATCACTCAACTGAAAGATCAAAAATGGGGGTCACAATCCATTTGGGTTACCTTGGATGTGACCTCATTATATTCAATTTTCAATCATGACCATGGCTTGACGGCAGCCAGGTGACCTCATTATATTCAATTTTCAATCATGACCATGGCTTGACGGCAGTCAGTTATTTTTTGCAAGGCCCAGGTAGCAATATACTGTATTTAACACCACGTTTATTTTGGATGCGATAACATTTCTTCTTACTTACAATTATTTTTTATTTGATCACAAGTTTTATTTACAATCACAAGGCACGGCTATGGGCACGAGTTTTGCACCTTCTTATGCTAATTTATTTATGGGGTGGTGGGAATCTATGTTTATGTTTGGTGGTCCGAATCCTAGAAAACACATCACTTTTTATAAACGCTTTATCGACGATTTGATTTTGATTTGGGGTGGGGACTTCGAAACACTTTACACTTTTTTTTATTATATCAATCAGAACATATACAACCTTAAATTCACAGACAATATTCACTACCTGGACCTTTTAATTTATATTGATCTAAATAAAAACATCCAAACGGATGTCTTTAGAAAAGGGAACGCTAGAAATACTTTATTAAAAGCTGACAGTTGCCATCCATGGTCAGTCATTAAGGGCATTCCTAAGGGTCAATTCCTCAGACTAAGGAGAAATTGTTCCGATTGGGACGATTTTGTTCTGCGGTCTGAGGAATTGACCCAGCGCTTCTTACAGAGGGGTTGTACATTAGAATTGTTAAAAAAAAAAAAAAAAAAAGCCTTTGATGAAGTTGCATCATTGGATAGACAATCCTTATTCCAAACTCAAAGTGGTTATAACAAAAAACGAAGAAAAAAAAATCAATTGAAATCTATCCCAATAGGTGAGAGGCGCACTCAGTAACAGGGAATCACATCTTGTGACATGGATACCAGACCAATGTTAATTACGCAATTTAATAGACATAGTTCCCAAATTAAAAAAATAGTACGAAAACATTGGGATGTGTTGCGCATGGATCATAGCCTGGAAGGGTTTGTCGAAATGGGTCCTCGCTTTGTCTATAGAAGGGCTAGTACCCTAGCGACAGCAGTCTCTCCCAGCATTGTGACAACCCCTGTAGGTACTATGACATTTAATACTAGGGGTTCTTTACGATGTGGGAGTTGTGAGATCTGCTCAGTGATGATGCCATCTTCTCGTTTTTCGGGCACAAATTCGACTAGAACATTCCCATTAAATCATACATCAATTGCAATACAAATTATGTCGTGTATTTACTGACATGCGGTTGCGGTTTGAATTATGTGGGTCGAACAACCAGGGCCCTAAAAACGAGAATAATGGAACATCTAAGGTTGATAAAGAAACATGATTGTACACACCCAGTATCAAAACATTTCACGGAATGTAAACAGGGTGGTGTTAATAATCTAACAGTGAGAGGGATTGAGAAAGTAGTACTAAAAGAACGAGGAGGTGACAAACTTAATTAGTTAGACCGCAGGGAGGCATATTGGATCTTTATGTTAAAGATTTCCCTGCGGTCTAAATACCGAATGGAATTTAAGCCATTTTTTTACATAAAACATAATATATCCAATTATAATCATGGATTATTCCTGGCTTTATCTATATGTAACACAACATTATAAACAGCACTCACAATAGAGAGTAGATATATAATGCGGAGTGCCGTGGACAAGAGAGGACCCAAACCCTCTCAAACACAATACCTACTAACAGGTTTGTAGCTACAAACTTTCACTGGTGATAGCAGCAGGCGCATTTGAGCACATCCCTTGGGGCTGACTGGTTTGCATGTTGCCAATTTACTTTATTGATTATCTGAACGCTTAGACCTGCATTTACTTTGGTGTTGCTGGATACACTGCTCCTTTTTGCCCTTTTCTTCTGACAATTTAGATCTGACCCAGTTTAGTGGAGGACTGTATTGTTAGTATGTTCAGGGATATTGCATCTTTTGACTTAGACATTATATATCACAGGATTAGTGGAGGTTTTTTCGTTTTTAGTCTGGGCATTTTCAGGTGCTTGTGGGTTTAGGGGCTAGGGAAGTACCCTTTGTCACTCTGGGACATAGGGGAACGGGCCTGACTAAGGGTTAATTCCCGAAACGTTGCCCCCCTGCACTCCCCCTATATACCCATTTTTTTTTACAACTTGTCTCCCTTGTATATCCTTCCTTCACACACGTTATATGAGATTATACCTATATGCTTATGTTCTATATTTGTGACGTTGCATGTTTTTTGATTCATTTGTGTTTTCATTAAAATTTACTTATTGGTTGCATACTAGTGATTTCAATTTTTCCATTTAGGGAGTGCTGGACTATTTCAGTATTGTGGCTTTATCTATACTTTCCTCCCCCCTCCCTCCTTCCCCCATTATTTCCCTTGAACATCTCTTTTTTAAGAAGTCAGAAATAACATTTAATTGATATCAAATATACATCAAATGTTGGAGACAGATTCCAGTATGATTAAACTTACATTATTCAAGGAATGTTCACCAATTTGAGTCATTTTGATTTATTGATATATTGATTGTTCTTTATCCTGCACAAATCTTCTTCTTGCAACAATAGGAGGTAATAAAATGACACCATAAATAGAAATAGATTAAGCGATCATTGATATGATGTGTCTATATAGTGTTTTTATTATTGTTTGTGTTTGTTATAATCAGAGCTGGGTTTAGAGATATTCTTCTCTCCCTTTTTCCTTTTGGGATAGGGAGTTAGAAAGAAATAATAAAGATTAACTAATGAAAGTAGATTTATCAGCTCTATTTTACATGTGTGAATAACTGTTTTTTCTGTATAGGTGTCTTGTATTTATCCATTGAGGGACCTGAAGTATCTCAATTGTTAGATTTATTGTTGAGATATTATTAGTGTCCTTGACACATCCCCTTTTATTAGACTTCAGCATATCAGAAGGTCTTATATGGGGTTAATATCATTTACCCCGTATTGTTATTTGTGGTTGCCATGGTTGTTAGCGCTGCCCCCACCCCGATGACAGCAGTTTTCTGTCTGTGAGAGAGGAAGGGCAATCCCCGTCTTAGCCATAGATATCAGGGACCAACTGAATGCTGACGTCACTAAGGGGCGTGTCTATTCACGATCGCGTCAGCTGTCTCGGTGCTACCCCGTTTTTGAGGTATTAGCAGCATGGGGATTTGGCACTACTATCAGCACAGCGGAGAATCATTAACCCACACCATTTGGTGTGGAGATCTCCGCTGTGAAAGGGAAAGTGTACCGATCGCATATACTAGCCATGCCAGGAAGCGGATTGGTAGTGACGTCACGGAGAGCATGATTAGGGGGGGGACTTGAAGTCTTTAGGTACACACATACATAGGGATGATTAGGGTCGCTCTGATGACGACATATACACGCGTTTTTGGCGCGATATTTGACTAATTTACTACTCTTGTTATACCAGGTATGTAAAGGTCCCCCAATGCACTGTACCTTACTCCTTGATAAAGCACCTTGTTGTGTGAAACGCGTTGGAGGGTCTGTACCTTTTTGTTTGCTATGTCTGACTGACAATACATCTATTTTTTTCTTTTGATACACCTGTGTCCCTGGGCAGTGCGCTGCTTTGTGCATTCTTTTACATATTTTGGCTCGTTTGGTGTATTTCACTACAATGGTAATTCAGTGTATGAGCCTGAGGAATTCTATTGCTCCTTTGATCCCCTGTTGGCCATTGTGGCGCCACCTGGTAGTTGTAGGCTGGTATCCCATTGGAATTTGCTGGATTATAACAGGGGGCGAGCTTGGGTATGGACATGCCAGCACATACTGAGCGACCGGGCTAATCATAGGACGGTGCTGGATATAGGAGTCAGCATTCTGATTGCTCCACACATTGTGGAACGGAGGTGCCGGTTGGTTAAGGACCACTGGTCTGGGCTGCACATAGGCACACACATTTTGCTGCTTCCTGATTGCAGGGCCCAGTTTTAATTTCTTTCCATGAAAATGTATCTGTGATTCTACAATCTTCTGTACATCGACATAGTCATAAAAAGAAACAAATCCATACCTTTTAGACACACCAGTTCTATCGGTGATTATTTTGACTTCCTTCACAGTTTCTAATCGTGCAAAGAAATCACGGATTTCAATTTCATCCATCCTAATGTCAATCCCTCCAACAAACACTGAATTAACCATGATTTTCCCTTCTGGTAAAACATAACCCTGGTTGGTTGCCACAGATGACGGAGTCTCATCATCTCCCGGGACGGGTGCACTTTGTGCCTCTGGGACTGCAGCAGACATTGTCACTGCTACTGCAAACAAGTAACTTCTGTGCAAAAAATAATACAAAAACCTCAAAAAGGAGGGGGAAATAAAAGATTAAAAACAGGACATTATCCCTCCCCTCCCCGTGATGGTGAATCTTTCTAAATTTGATTGTTAACCTGGATGATAGGCAATAAGGATTTAAACAATTGCCAGGATGCCAGGAAAACACTACCATACTCAATGTCATCAAGGGGGCAAGACGACAAAAAGATGGGAGTGGCATTTATAGATTTACAGAAAGCATTCGAGACAGTTTTCGATACACAATCATGTATGGGAAAACTTAAAAGGATACAACAAATGTAGTGGGTGTAGCAATGCATAACAATGTCTACAGTCATCTCTCCTGCTGGCAGCAAAACCTGGTAAGTTACAGGAATGCCAGCAGTAATCATGGAGGTTTGCCCTCACACCCTGGTGAGGTGCCCTATGTATGGATGGGAGTGGCTACATGCCATGATTAGTGACATCAGAGATGTGCCTGCTTCCTGAGGTATATAAGGCACTGCACTGCCTAAAGTTAGTGTGGTTGCTGCGGGTTGATGTTACAAGGTGAAGGTGAAGCAGCAAGTTCAAAGGTGCCCACTAGTGCAATAACTAGTGGCCCCATTCTATATCCAGCCAGAGAGGGCCAACTGTGTCCAGGGACCTGGCACAGGGGTGATCTCCCTGAGAGAGAGAGGGGATCCCACTCCATTGGGCGGGCGTACCTTTTAAAGGGGATCACGAAGAAATGTGCGGCTGAAGCAATGACTGTGAGGGGCAGCTGGCCCTTATCACCACGCACAATAAAGATGACTTGTTCAACGAGAACCCCATGGTGTGAGTCTGCAATTACTCTCCAGGGGCCCTCACCACCAAGAAGGAGTTCCTCATCAGGACCATCTCCCTGCGGACGCATAGATCCCGATGAGGTGGAGGCGCTGCACGTGATGTAGGTAGGACTCGCACCCCCTACCTCAGCTGCCTGTCTGGTTTGACATCCCCAAATACCATCATGCGGGAGACTCAGGAGTCCTGTTGCCTACAGGTGCACCACCAGACACGAACATGTAATGAGGGCTGGATAGACCACAGGGGCCAATGTGAGATTGGGTGGGTCAGACCAGATGGAATACCCATTACATGGGTTCACTCACATCATTAAAGAATGCTATAATGGAGCGAGCACCTCAATCAAAAATATCTCCAAAGAATGCAAATCTATAATGCTGAATAAAGGGGTGAAACAAGGAGATCCAATGTTGCCAATTCTACTTAATTTGGCACTAGACACACTTCTTGATGAATTCAAGAGGAAAGGAAAAGGATTCCCATTTGGGAACCATAAAATCCTACCAGCAACTGCTGCTTTGGCTTTTGCCAACGATATTGCAATACTGGGTAACAATTGGAATGATGTCCAATACAATCTAGACATCGTTGATCGATACTGCAGAAAAATCAATTTAAAGGTAAATGTGAACAAAACTCATGGATTCCCAAGTTAACATTGCAGGAAAACAATAAAGGTCAATACAAGCTTACTATTGATGCTGCTACATGAGCTCTGACTGCTACCATAAAACTGTTTCAGCCGTGTGTTTTTCTGTGATATGGATATACTGCTACTCTGTGATGACGGAGGTAGCAATAAGCAAGGGTATTTACTCTAACACAGTCACAGTGGTTTTGATTGCTCTTTCTGGCGCATCGTCCAGCTCATGTTGCTGGTGGTTGATTCATCAATTGTGTGTATTTTGACAAACACCCTAGTTGCTTTTAGCACATATGTTCCATACTGCATATTCTGACGTTTTTATTAGTTAACCATCTGCTTCACTGTTATTTTGATACACATCAGTATTTTATGACATTTGTTTGTATGAGGCTATAACTGGATAGGGACTTGCCACGTGTCCCCGTCACCTGTTTCCACTGCCTCTAGCCCTCCCTCTTCCCTGCTTCCTCGCGGCCGTTCCTCTGTGGCGCGGTTGGCATGCCCTGACGCGCGTTCAGGCCACCTGCGCGTCCTCCGCAACGTGCGCGTGCGTTCACGATACCTGGTACCCCTCCGCGGCACACGCGGCCCCCGGCGTGCCTCTATTCCCCCAGCCTCCACATTACCTTGCTCCTCTGCCTCTCCGTCCCTCGCCCCCATTGCCGAACGCCCCCGCGGCATCGCCTCCCTCACGTTCCGTGACACGTGCGGTGCACGCGCATAATACCCTTACAGAGGGCGCGCGCACACGCTCCAGTTATTTGCCATCTAGCTCCGCCCCCCGTGGCTAACAAGCCATAGCCTTTAATTATTCCCCTGTCTCCTCCCCTGCTCTCTCAGACCTATCCCTGCAAACTCTCTCAACCCTCTGCTCCTCCCCTCTCTCCTATTGGTTCTCCTTCCTTTATAATCCCACTCTGTCCACTTACTACTCATTGCTGATTCATTAGATTCATAATTCGATTTGATTGAGCTCTCAATTCGATTGAAGGATGATGACTCCTAGAGTCGGTCGCTGCCGCCACGTGGGTGCATAGGCCGCCGCCGTTGTCGCGTGGGTCATTGCCCATCGCGTGTGCAGAGCCTGCCGCCCGCGCCACCACTTTTCGGAGTTTTAATCGGGGGGATGGATTGACTGGCCCGTTTGCAGAGTCGCTGCTGCCACGTGGGTGAGAAGGCCGCCGCCGCCGCGTGGGTCATTGCCCATCGCCACCGCGTGTGTGCAGAGCCTGCCGCCCACCGACGACACGTGAGTACTGAGCCCTGATTGGGATTGCTTTATTGCTTTATTATACTGTATGCTGAGTTCTGTGTGCTGTACTGAGCCCAGAGCTGCGATTTGCTGTGCCCCCCCCTGCCTAGTGCTGTGCCCCCCCCGCCTAGTGCAGTGCCCCCCCTGCCAAGTGCTGTGCCCCCCCCTGCCTAGTGCTGTGCCCCCCCCTGCCTAGTGCTGTGCCTCCCCCCCTGCCTAGTGCTGTGCCCCCCCCTGCCTAGTGCTGTGCCCCCCCCTGCCTAGTGCCGTGCGTGGTTCTGGTTTGTGCCGTGTGCTCGCCACCCTGCTTGTGCGCGGCTCTGATTTGTGCCGAGTGCCCGCCGCCGTGCGTGGCTCTGGTTTGTGCCGTGTGCTCGCCGCCGTGCGTGTAGTTCTGGTTAGTGCCGTGTGCTCGCCGCCGTGCGTGTGTGTGGTCCTCGTTTGTGCCGTGTGCTCGCCGCAGTGCGTGTGCGTGGCTCCAATTTGCACCGTGTGCTCGCCGCCGTGCGTGGCTCTGATTTGTGCTGTGAGCTCGCCGCCGTGCGGGTACAGAAATCTGATCTGTGCTGTGCTTTGTGATTTTGGAAGCAACATCCTCAAATCACAAATAGAAGCCTTATTATGGCAGAGGAAATGTGCCGCCTATGGAGACTGTAATGCATGATGCTGCAGAAGACATGGACTACATTGCTGCACAGAGGAAGAGAGTGCGAGAAAACTCTGGTAGCTCCAATGGTTCTTCCCCTCCATCGCCAGCAAAGACAAAGGTGCAGAAGCACATGGAAGACCAAGCCATCGAAACGTCAAACCGCTTCGGGCCACTTGCTGATGCTGATGACTGCTCAGGGCCCAGCTGCAACGATGAAGAGACTGCACTCCCACCCAAAAAGATTCGCGTACCACCGAAAATAGTTAGGAATATGAAGACCCACAAGGACCTTGTCGACATCCTCACCGTGCACTGCACTTCCCCGTTTGTTGGTAAATCGCGGGCGAACCACGCAAAGATCACTACCTCAACTGTGGGTGACTACCGGAGCTTGACGGACTGCTTTACAAAGCAGGGCATAGAATACTACACCTTCCCACTGACGCGCCTAAAGCCCCAGAAATCTGTAATTCGTGGCCTACCGGCAAACGCCTCCGTGGGTGAGATTTCCCACGACCTCGCGGAATATGGACTTCCAGTCAAGAGCGTTGCCCAGTTGACATCCCCGGTGGACAAGACCAAGAAATTCCCTTTGTTTATTGTCACACTGGCAGAAACCCCGGAGAGCCAGCCTGCAGATCTCGCCAAGATTACCAAGCTTTGTAGCTGTGTGGTAACCACAGAAGCTCCAAAGGGCCGAAAAGGCCCAACCATGTGCTTCAACTGCCAACGGCTCGGGCATACCTCTGCATTTTGCCACCAGAAGCCACGCTGTGTGTGTTGTGGAGAGAACCACAACTCTAAGGAATGCCCACGAGACAGAAAGAAGGAGCCGGCGACATGTGCAAACTGCAAAGGACCACACCCGGCAAGTTACCGCGGTTGCCCGTACCTCACAAATGCAAAGCAAGAGGAGCGGCAAAAGCGGACACCCCCCCTGATGGAGCAGGCACCAAGGAAGACACCCACTACTCAACACCAGCTTCCCCGCCTGGTGCCGGAGAGACAGAGGACCACAGAACACCTGATCCCAGACCAAGGCACGGCATCCACCCAGAAGACGCAAAACCCGGACGGACCTATGCGGATGCTCTCAGGACACCATCCACCAACCCCATTGAGGCGACCAACCCGGTCCCCGCAGGCGGAACCGCAAGCCCAACAAGCTGGCAAGAGATCATCCATAAAATAGCGAGCGCTATTGCGAGAATGGATATTCACCCCATTGTGACAATGATAGCGAATCTCATCCCGGCCCTTCTCAGGAGCACAGAAACCAACCACCATGGCAGTAACATCTAAACGCAGTTCTGTCATAGTGATGTGGAATGCAAATGGTATCAGCAAGAAGACAGATGAACTCCTTCACCTGATGGAATCGAGGAATGTATGCGCACCTCTACTTTCGGAGACCCACCTTCAAGGAAACCAAAAACTGAGCCTGGCGAACTACAGGGTATACCGTACTGACCGGGCAACAGGAGCCAGCGGTGGAGGGATGGCTGTGATTGTTAACGCACGGGCCAGCCATAATGAGATTGCACTACCACCCCTCCGGAGTATTGAAGACACTGGAGTACAGGTAAAGACTGCAACAGGACCACTGCGGCTAATTGCCACCTACTGCCCTCCTAAGGCGAAGCTACATTTGGGAGACTTGGAAGCTCTGCTGGACTCCACTGTCCCAACCATCATCGGGGGAGATCTAAATGCCAAACACCGGTGCTGGAATTCCAGGACAGCAAACTCCAGGGGACGAGCTCTTCTTGCTTACTCAAAGGAGAGTGACTTTGTAGTGGCTGGTCCTACAGAACCCACCCACTACCCAGGCACTGCAAGCCACACACCAGATGTCCTGGACATTGTCTTACTGAAGAACGTGAAATATTCTGTCCAGTTGGAAACCCTGGCGGAACTCACCTCAGACCACAACCCGGTTACCGTTACTGTTGGCGACGAGATGGAAACCCACCAGCAAACACCCAAGTACAACTTCACCAGGGCCAACTGGAGCCTGTACAAAGAAGAGTTGAGCAACATCACAAACCCCCGCCCCTTGGACACCAACGGAGACATTGATGATGCTGTTAACACTTTTACTACCGCAGTCCAACATGCAATTGAGCGCAGCGTCCCGAAACAGATGCCCAAACGCTGCTCGATCTACGACCTACCGAGCGGGATCAAGCAAGCAATTGCTGAGAAAAACAGGGCCCGACGCCAGTGGCAGAAGTTCCGCACACCTGACCTTCTGGTAAAGTACAACTCACTTGCTAGACTACTGCGACAACAAATTAGCCAACACCGGGGAGAGAGATGGGAGGCCGCAGCAGCCAAGCTGAAGGAATCTGACAACTCTGTTTGGAGAATGACCCGACGCCTGACCGGGAAGGAGCCAAACCCACCTATCCAGGGCCAGACCCACCTGGCATGTAACAAGGACAAGGCGGAGGTTCTTGATGATACACTGGAGACATCTTTCAGGCCTAACCAAGCCAGCAAATTAGCACGAGAAGTTGAGCAAGGAGTTAACAGGCATCTTACCGAGCACCTACCAGAGACCGAAACAGAAACCCTTGAAGGATGCACCAGGACTGAGATAACGCAACTTGCAGAAAAGCTGGCAAATGGCAAAGCACCAGGAAGTGACGGAATTACCAACCTGGCCATCAAGAAGCTTCCGCCGGCAGCCATGGAATGCCTTACAGAAATCTTCAATGCATGCATGCGGCTCCAGCACTTTCCTCAATCCTGGAAGGAAGCCAAGGTCATTGTATTTCCAAAGCCTGGAAAAACACTGAGGGATCCTGCAAACTACCGTCCGATAAGCCTGCTCTCTGGACTGTTGAAACTCCTGGAGAAAGTTATTCTTACGCGCCTCCACCACTTTTCCTCTGGTAAAAACATTCTACTAAAAAGGAGCAATTTGGATTCCGGAAGGACCACTCAACCAACCATCAGCTGCTACGAGTCGTTGACATAATAAGCCATGGATTCAACATCCACAAATAAACTGGAGTTGTCTTCTTGGACGTGGCCAAAGCATTTGACAGAGTTTGGCATGAGTACTACTGCACAAAATGATCAAACTGAAATTCCCAAACTACCTTATTAAGCTGACTGCAAGCTACTTGCGGGAGCGCACATTCCACGTGGCTGTGCGAGAAGAGCTCTCAACAACACGCCTCATCCGCGCAGGTGTGCCGCAGGGATCAGTCCTGGGACCATTCCTGTTCAACCTCTTCATGAATGACATCCCCGCAGACCTCCACAAGACTCAACTGGCACTCTACGCAGATGATGTGGCAGTCATCTCCCAGTCCTTCAGCGAGAAAGAAGTAGCTAAGAACATCCAGAAAGCACTAGACATGCTATCAACATGGTACAGCGACTGGCAAGTAGGACTGAACTCCAGCAAGACTACAGCTACACTGTTTACCAAAAAGAGGATCAAGACACACCCGCCAATCACCCTCAACGGAGAGGCTGTCAAATGGGAGCCAAACAGCTCTTACCTAGGGGTAATCCTAGATAGCAAGTTAAACTGGAGAAACCACATTGAGAAGACTCAACAGAAGGCAACAGCCAAGCTGGCAGCACTGTGCCCCCTGCTGAAGACAAGAACCATGACCATCCAGAGCAAAGTCAACGTGATCAAGGCGATCATTAGACCCACAATGTCATATACGCCTCCCTGATGTGGAGTGGCTGCTACCAACGGCTCAGATCATCTCATCAAAAATTACAGAACAAGGCGCTGCGGATTGCGTCCAACGCACCACTTCCTACAAGAATAGCGGACCTTCACAGGGAGCTGGGCATCGAGATGTTGGACGAACATCTAAAGAAGCTCAACGAGAAATTCTACAAGGAACTGGACCAGAACTCAAATCCGCTGATCAAGAAGCTTGCTGCGATCTCTGCAAACCCATTTGACCGCTACCCACGACCCATCACAGCGCTGACCCTGTGAAACCAACTCAACTGTGGCAAGTAACACAGATCAAGAAGCTTTCTAAAGTGTGCGACAATACACTCAACAAGAGAACTTGGAGTAGTGAGGCTCAAGCCTCGGTATCCAATATCACCACTGACAGATTTAATCTGTCAGTCAGAACAGAACAGGCCTTACTCATTGCTCTGCATAGCTTTCCTGGGACTCCTGTGTGATCAGTGTCTATGCCTAGCTCCCTTGTTTGTTCCAGCGCTGATTCCTGTCCCTGCTTCTGTTTGGATTCCCCTGGCTTGAACTTACTGCTTTGGATTTGACTACGCTGCTTTCTCCAACCCTTGAACATTGTCTTACGGACATTACTATCCGATCTCTGGCACCCCGGATTTTGCAAGTATACATTAACCCTTTTCTTACCAGGCGGAATGGAATACCAGCCTGAAACCGGAGTACATGTCCCTGCTCCCTGCTGGCCTTCCCCTCCTCCGCGGCCATGTTAACAAGGAAACGGTGTGTGACTGCAGTGGTGCACAAGGCCGGCAGAGGAAGTGAAGGTGCTGGTCAGTTACAGCCGTCTCCAGGATTACCTCTATTCGCAGCAGGCACAGGGCCACCGTCACCCATCACGACCCCTCAGAACCAGCAACCCAACTCTCACGATGAATGAACATCTGCAAGTTGGCAACCATGGACAGATCCAGGTGCAACAAGATAACAGCAACAAGAGGACTGTCCTGACAACACAACCAAATGATCTTACAACTGTTGGTAAAACCGGATTAACTGTAGTTTCGGAGAGGCAGCTAGAAAGTACTCACAAAAGGCAGGGCAACTCCAGTTCTTTAAAATCCACAGATAGTACAACAAAGGTGAAATTGTCTTCATTAACTCCAGAGCAAGCAATGAAGCAATACATGCAGAAACTGACAGCCTTTGAGAACCACGAAATTTTCAACTACACCGAAATCTTTTTTTGGGATCCAAATGCAAAGTAACATCAAAGTGTGATTGGCGGCTATGATGATGACCAGGGCTCATACGTGCAAGTACCCCACGATCATATCGCATACAGGTATGAAGTTTTAAAAGTTATTGGGAAGGGAAGTTTTGGTCAAGTTGTGAAGGGAAAAGCTCTATCAGCAGATAGCATTAAAAATTGTCAGAAACGAAAAATGTTTTCATCGTCAGGCTGCGGAAGAAATACCAATCTTAAAACATCTGAGTAAACAGGACAAAGACAACAACATGAATGTCATTCACATGTTGGAGAACTTCCCATTCCGCAACCATATCTGCATCACATTTCAGTTGCTGAGCATGAACCTTTATCTATATAAAAAACTCAAAAGATGTTTGTCTGTGGGTTTGTGCGCGATCTCATTGGCTGACTGCGGGGCGGGCCTTGGCTCTCATGGCTCCCATTGCCTAACTACGGGGGCGGGCCTTGGCTCTCGCGGTCTCAGGGCAAGGAAGGGTGACGTCACGCACGCGCAACCCTCCCGCCGCCACCGCTGTGGACAGCCGCCAAGTAATAAACCTGGCTGCCCCACAGTAAGCTTCCACCACCCAACCCCGTCACACACCACACCCAACGTCAGCAGCCAAAGTTAAACCCCCCCGGCTGCCCCCCGTCAGCAACCCCCCTGCCCGCCCACGCAGTGAGCCAACGCCGCACAACCTTCCACCCCCCCTCACCCGTGAGCAGCCGCCGGCGAGCTCTGAAGGGGGGGGGGGGGGGGGAAACACAGCACTCCCGCCACCCCCCGAGTGAGCCGCCGCCAGCGAGCTCTTAAAGGGGTGAGGGGGCTTGGGAATTGGAGATGTGCAGGGGGGGGGGTGGACCGGGCCGTGACCGGGGGAGGAAAATCGGAGCTGTGAACGGGGTGGAACAGCGCTGTTAACGGGGGTGGGGGGAACGGAGCTGTGAAGGGAGGGGGGGCGGCGCGGAGCTATGAAGGTAGGGGAACGAAGCTATGAGGGGGGGGAACGGACCTGTGAAGGGGGGGGGAAGCACAGATGTGTAGGGGGTGGGGGCGCGGAGCTGTTAACAGGGGGGTGAGGGGGGGCCAGCTGTCAACGGGGGGGAGACCCAAGCTGTGCACGGGGATGGGCTGCATTCATGTGCAGGGGGGGTCCGGATTGCTGTGAACGGTGGAGAAAGAGAGGGGGGGGAGACAGGTGAAGGGGGAGAGAGAGAGGGGAATGGTGAGAAGAGAGAGGGGAATGGTGAGAAGAGAGAGGGGGGAAGCGGAGAGAGGAGGGAAAGCGGGGAGAGAGGGGGGGGAAGCGGGAATATTCAATCCAGGGCAACGCTGGTATATCAGCTTCTAAATTGATAAAGAAGAATACATTTCAGGGCTTCAGCCTGCCTTTAGTTCGCAAGTTTGCCCACTCAATTTTAAAGTGCTTGGATGCTTTGCACAAGAATCGAATAATACACTGACCATAATCCCGAAAACATTCTGTTGAGCAACATGGTAGAAGTGGCATTAAACTAATTGAATTTGGTTCTAGCGGTTATGAGCATCAGCGCTTCTATACGTACATTCAGTCACGCTTCTACCGAGCACCAGAGGTGATTCTTGGCTCTCGCTATGGGGTGCCAATTGACATGTGAAGCTTGGTCCGTATTCTAGCAGAACTAATGACTGGTTACTCGCACTTACCTAGGGAAGATGGTGATTAACTGGCATGCATGATCGAGTTTTTGGGGATGCCATCCCCAAGACTGCTAGATTCATCAAAACGAGGAAGAAATGTTGTCAGCTCCAAGGGTTATCCTCGCTATTGCAACCCTGCCAGATTGTTCTGTGGTAGTGCAATAGGTATATGGTGAAGAATGGTGGCTCTATTAAAGAGAAAAAAAATCCTCTCTGTATGTGTAATAAAGATTTTCTTCTTAGATTCTTGGATATTTGAAGGACGTCCAATATGTAACATATATAATATAGCACAAGGAATGTCTGTCTAGTGGTGTCCCCTTGACCACCCACAGAGAACAACACAGCAATACATACCCAATCCAATGTGGCAAAGTAGTAGTGTTCATAACTTGGCAAAACAATACTGACAGTAGAATCTGTTACCTGTCAGCTTGTTGCAACAATCTAGGTCATCCAAGGTGTGCAGTCTGTAGAAGAAGTGATCCAAGAACTGTAGGGAAATGCAGAGCACAGCCGGAGACAGCCAGAAATTCCAGGCAGGAGATGAATGAATAAAAATCCAGGGCAACTCTAGCATAAAGATTAATTTATCGCAAGCTCAAACAGAATGGTGAAGATAGATGAAACGCACCTACGCGTTTCGTGCCTGGGCACTTTATCAAGGCAGAGCCGTGACGTAGTACCCAAAAGCGTGATAGTAACAAACTATAGTGGCCATGGAGAACCAATAGATCAAATAAAATCAAATGCTCCCGACAAAGCACAGTTCCCGCGCGAAACATATGTTGGTAGATAAACGTCACGTTATGTGACGTCTTTTAAGAGGTGATCGGAGGAGGAGATTGAATTGACTCCGGAAGATACGGCTTCTATATGGGCATTTGATTTAATTTGCCTGTAAGCGGCAATCTGAATCAGCCATGTTTGTTTACACTTTTTAAGCGACCATTCTTATTTTGCCCATTAGAGCTTTAGTTGGTCGGTGCAGGTACAAATATATACAAGTATAACTGTGCATAGTGTTAGCATCATTTACTATACCACCAATTATGGGTGGAGAGTACTTATCACTTTATAGTTGCTGACTTAAAATATGTCATCCTGCACACCAACATATTTATTCTGTACCTCGAGTCATTCTTTTCCATGTGTATGGGTATTGGATGCCCTTGGGTTTTTTTTTTTTACTACTATGCTAATTTATGATTTGGTAAAGGGTATACTATACCTAAACACAGTAGGACATCTACTTATACACTTGGATACTCCGGTAGTATCAATTAGCTCTTTTCATGTATCCATTATAGGTTCATATAATATGACGTTTGATTAGAGTTATCTGTATATGTCTCCATCACCACGACACAGAGGCTTTTATTTATTCCGAGTGTAAATACTTAATTTGTTTGTGTATATATTATCTATTTGGATGTAAGAAAATTTTATTTTGGAGGTGTTTAAGATTTTTGCTGGTCCAATTAATCATTCATTCATGATTGAATATTAGAATTTTCTGAAGGACAATCTTAGTCGTGACTACTATTACATTATGCATTGAGTGCAGCATTTGGGGTGCTCTTGATCCCTTTGGATCAATTCTGTGTATACTAGTTATTACCTCTTATGCACCTTACATTATTATTAGTTTTTGACTACAATTAGGAGATTACTATGTGACAGGTGTTGTTCCAACTTTTTCTTATATTGTAGTCTGATTAGCTCCTGGTGCCTATATGGGCATAATTAAGAAGCAGTTTTAAATTAAGAACAGCCGTTAGTCCAACTGTAAATCTGATGCTAAAACAAGTCTGGTGCTATTTAACATGTGTATGTTCAAGTTGCACTCATAAATAAATTAAGAATGTAGACATTAAAAAGAAAAAAAAAAACCATCAGAAAGCAAGTAGCTAGTGGTGTTACAACTCAAATGTAATGTTTTACTCACAAGAGAAACAATACAGAGGGGCATGAACCGACTGATGGCAACCTGTAGGAGTTGCGGAAACGCATGTTAAACGGTTAGCCACATCTCAGGAGCGTGTGTAGCCACCAAAAACATGAGAATCAAAAGACCCAATAAGACTGTAGAGGAATTCATCGGAATGACAAAAAAAAAAAAAAAAAAACTAAAATGGTTTGTCTTTAGAGAACCCCACATTACTGATGTGGGGGGTGCATTAAATAAACATGATATAAATTATTTAAGACAACCAAGTCCTATTAATTGACGTCACAATTAGGTACGAAATAGATCACTCGAGATTGTGAATCTTAAAAAAAAAAAACAAAAAAAAAACAAAAGTGAATACCAACATCGTAACCAAGAAATACAACTACTGACTAATTGCGATGAGATTTCCTACTATGGACTGGTATTGGGCTGCAGGGGAGTGTGGCCCGAATCTAATAACACCTTAATAAACAAAATAGGATGGACAAAGAAAAAACAATACTTGAAACAAAACTACCATTTTTTCTTGTTATGATTTAAAACACCAGCTTATCATACTGGGTCACCTAAAAAAAAATCTATTAAACAACTATAACTATGTCCCATTTATCAATATTGGACTAATTGCCAATAATATAGACATTCAATTAATTGCTAATTTGACAAATATCCAATACAGCTGGTGATTTCATTGCAAGTCAATTGAAGAGTTTTCTTTGCTCATGCCATCATCTGCTAATTACTGTACTAAATTGTTATCTGGTGTGTTTGTTAGGAGGAGAGCCTTTATTACCTACCAATGTGCTTTGTTGGGACACAAAATCAAGGGGAAGAATGGCTAAAAATAATCCCAGTCAGGTGGCTCAAGGAAAATGCTCCTGATGATAATTCAGTAGCTTTCCTAATCGACTGGATAGTTAATGGTAATAGGCCCTCGGACAAGGAAACAACAAGTTGTGCTCAAATTGTAGAGAGTCATGAAGAGGACACCCAGAATAGCAATATCTATTTTGAAGACTTCGAATTCCCAATTGTTTTCAAAAACTCAACCTTCATAGTGCTGATGGTAATCAACAGGTTGGCATCAATAATAGAAACATTTAAATAATTGGCAGACTGTTATGCAAATATAAGCAGAGAAAAGATTATACAACAAACCATAAGGGACAATCAAGTAATCCTACAAAACCCATGTACAAACGGGAGCTGTCAAACCTTCCAATTAGGGTTCAGCTCATATAAAAAGTTAAACATCAAAAGATCAAACATAAAATCAATAAAATTATATGTCAATGTACAAAAAAGCAATAAAATGGGACCATATCACAATATGGCTTGTCCCTACCCAAAGTGTTTAGGAAATATTGTAAGGAAAGGTGCAATAGGATGTTCATTGTGTGAGAAATCATTCGACACCAAGAGTGGGGTAACATATGAGACACATGCATCCAAAAGAAAGGAATAAAGCCATCAAAAAAAAAAAAAAAATACCTTAGAGTAGACAACAAAATCTGGTCAAACGATGAAATACAACTATTAAAAACATAAGAAATTAAGTATGAAAAAGAAAGGTTTATAAATGCAACGAACAGTATAGCTGACAAAAGAAGAGAGTTGAGGAAGAAAGAAATATAACAGAGTATTCATTGCAAAAAATGGACGTAAATCTAAAATGGGTGCTACAAACACTAGTAGCAAGTCCGTGGAGTAAGTGTCATGTATGGAATCCAGTAAACAGATATAGAAGAACAATCAAATAATGGCTGGTAGATGCAGGTCTGTATGAATGACAAGTCCAATGTTGTGTAGATTATAACAACCGCCTCACCTGAGACTTGTAGGAAACAGTAAACTGGAGAACAATATCTTACCTGTACTGTCTAGGAGCAGTCCCGTGTCAACGGAGCTTCCCCATGGAGCCGACAGATTTTTCCCGTGGCTCAAATTCTTGAGGTTTGCTCGTTAGTCCACACTGGCTGGAAATTAAGATAATATACCGGGTGAAAGTAGTTGAATATACTTGGTTCAGATGGCGTGCTTCAATCCCGTTGGTATAGAAAATATAGTTGAAGCTCATAGGAGAGAAACGCGTCAAAAGGACCTTTTGGCTTCTTTGTGGTTTGGCTCATATGCCTATGTAGCCGTGACCCCTGAGTCACCCCAAAGAGCGGGAGGTTGCGCTTCCAAAGAGTAGTTGCAAAAGCCCGCGAAGGAGGAGAGTGCATTTGGCAGGAGTGAGCAGTCCCTTGACCCAGCAGCCCTGCGGGGAGGGCCAGATGAGAGAGTCAAGCCAATGGGCTGAGGAGGTGCCGGAGATATAGGCAGGTGGTTGCACGCACGTGGAGTTAGAGCTGATTGGAGAGGAGACGGAGAGTCTGTACCGCCCCGGCACAGGCCAGGTGCCCCAGGCCCAGTTAGCCCTGAGTCACCTTAGAGACAAGCTGAGCTAGGGATCGCCTTAGTAAGGTTCCTGTTCCCATAGTATCTGTAAGCCTTGACCGGGACTATACTTTCGAGAGGAAGGTCTGGGCTCAGATCCCTCTTGTTGTTGCCGGAGTCCGGGTGGGAGCGCCTCGGACGAGAGAGAGAGGACGAGAGAGGACGAGAGAGAACGGTGTCAACGTATCGAGACCCTTTATGAAGATCGTGGCAGTCCCGAGCCCGGGAGTGCTCGGCAGGTATTACATCAAGTGCACCAACGGTACCATTCATTCACCCGAGACACAGTGGCTGCGCAGTCACCCATACACACATATAGGGGCCTGCTGTGAGCGGGAGGACTAATCCGTAAGGATCGGACACGGAGTGGGATCACCTTTTGGAGGGTGTTGGGAAGTATTGTTGTCGTCCGCTGTGGCGCATGTTGTGGGGCATCTGCCGTGGCGCAAGATAAGTGTTGGCGTCCGCCGAGGCGCGCTATATACAGTAACGCATATACATATATATATATATATACATATACACACATATACATATATATATATATACACATATATATATATTAGATGTTATGGCATGTAATTAATTGTGAGCTTGGTTTGCAAGTAAAAGAGGTTGGTTATATAACTTGGCTGTGAGTGTAATTCTTGCATATACGTCCTGCGAAGACCCACTCCCCCGTTGCCGGGAGCTGTCGCAGGTGGAGGCGCTGCACCCGTTATAAATATTGCATGCACCCCAGGCTCTCCGTGGCAGAGACTTAGGCCCTGTGAGCCTGCAGGTAATACAGCACATAGTAGCGGCTTGCTAGTGATAGGAAGCAGGGCTACACCTATTAAAATGATTTGATTTTAAAATTGCCTCCAGCTATCCTATTTCTGCGGTGCTCAAGTCCTCTTCAACAATTCTACCTGCAGAGTATATGGAAGAGATAGAGGATGAAAAACAAAACACCAACAAGTAATGAAATTGAAGAAAAAAAGATAACAATTGAAGAGATAGAAGAATATTATCGAGAAATATTCTAACTAAATCCAGACTACAAGACCAAGATTTAGTCTGACCAAATCAGCTGTTAAAGAAGATAACGAGAAATTAATGGCACCCATAACCATTGATGAAGTACAAAGATCAAAAACACAAATGTAACATCTGCCCAAGGACCAGATATAGTTAAGGTTTTGGATCTCACCATAATTTTTAATGAAAAACGAACATCTGATGACCGACATATCATGGATGTGGACCGGATGTATTCCAAAGTGTATCAAAAGTAGCCAAATGCTTCTGGGATGTCAGGAAAATATTACCATACTCAATGCCATCAAGGGGGCCAGACGACAAAAACATAGTCTGAGAATGTTGTTTATAGATTTACAGAAAGCATTTGATACAGTTTCTCCTAATCATGTGTGAACTGCTGTCGTTTAAAAAAATAAAATATTATATATTTTTTTTACCATTCAATATGTGCACCAATACAATCTGCGCACTGACAAGTGATTAGCTAAGCTGCAGATCGATTCATTCTCCTGTAATCAACCGCTTGCTCCGGGTTATTTAATTCAGCATTATGGGAAATGTAGTTCTTGGAATGTGATTGACAGGGCAGTTACTAGATACAATTGGTTCACTGCTAGAGAGAGGGCAGGGCTCAAGAGCCAGAGCCTATCATAAGGGGAAGGGGGCTGTCACTTTAGAAATGCTTCCTACATTTAAAGACATATTTTTTAATGTTTAGAAACAATTTTTTTTAAATTTAAATTTAATTTATAAGTATTTTCTTATAGCACAGAACTGATTTATTAAAAAAAAAAAACAACATGTAGGATATTGATTGAACTGCTGCTTTAAAACGATGTAATATATGTTGCAGGTTCATTAATATCATCAAAGAATGCTATAATCGAGCGAGTACTTCAGTTACAGATCTCTAAAAAATCCGAATTTATAATGCTGAACAAGGGAGTGAAACAAGAAGATCCGAAGTCACCAATTTTATTTAATCTGGCACTGGATCCACTCCTTGATGAATTAAAGAGGAAAGGGAAAGGACTCATTAATGAATCACAAAATGTAACCAACAACTGCAGCTTTTGCCACGACATTGCGATTCTGTTAAATAATTGGAACGATATCCAATACAATTTTTTTTAATTTATTTTTTTAAAGAAAAATGTGAAAAAAAGGCACAAATTCCTAATTGAAAATAATGGGAAAACAATAAAGGTCAATAACCAAAACAAATGGTCAATTAATCAGGAACAGCTTGACCATATTGACCCTGGTGAAACCGAAAAATACCGGGGAATTAATTTTGACCCCCATACTGGCTCGAAATGTGGATTTGTGGATTTGTGGATTAACAATTTAAGCCGAATAAAATTAAAAACCTAGTAAAAAATTTGAAATATTAAATGACTACCTAATCCTAAAGATGATGTATGACATTAGGATCTTGCCTTAATTTTTTAATAAAATAGAACATCTGGTGGCTGACATATTCAATATATGGATGCAAACTAGTACAATTCCTGATTCTGCTCTTTTGATGCAATCGTGCCGCTTCCGAAATCATACGATTCGATCAAATGAAAAAAAAATATTGGGAATTGAAGGCCTATAGCCATCGGCTCCTTATGGCTTCGAATATTTAAAAAAAATTCTAACCCAGAGACTTGGTTCGATTATCAATCTGGATGACAGGCAAAAAGGCTTCAGATCTATGCCGGGATGTCAAGAGAACATTACCATACTTAATATCGTCATCAAGGGAGCCAGACAACAAGCGATCGCCTGGGATGGTTTTTATAGATCTACAAAAAGCATGCGACAGTTTCTCAAAGACAAAATCTGTAATTGGTTCATAAATGTCATTAAAGAATACTATAAAATGAAGCAAGTACTTCAATTTAAAACATCTCTAATGAATCAAACGCTATAATGCTGGAAGAAAAAATAAATAAAAATAAAAAATAAAAGAGGACTGAGGGGGAAAAAAATTAAGTATTTTCATCAGGCAATTATAAAATTCAGTCAGCAATCACAGCATAGGCCTCTGCCGATTACATCACAATTTGGGGCTAAATTGGAATGATGTCCAACACAACCTGGATATTGTAGACAGGTTCTGCAAAAAAACAAAACAAATTAAAAGATACATTTGCACAAAAACCACTAATTTATTATTTAACATAGTGGAAAAACGATAAAGTTTAACAACCAAAATAACATAATGGAAAAACGATAAAGTTTAACAACCAAAATAAATGGTCAACTAATCAGGAACAGATTAACATATTTGATCCTGGCGAGACTGAAAAATATCTGGGAATTAACTTTAACACCCATACTGGTTCAAAATGTATGGATGTGGTATCCACAAAGGGTAAATGGAGCAATAACCTAAGTTCAATAAAATTAAAACGTAGTACACAAATTTAAATTTTAAATGACTACTTAATTCCAAAAATGATGTATGAAATTTCATTAGCTAACAATAGCTGAATAAAATTAAACAATAAATACAAAATAATGTTTGCACTTACCCATATACACAGCAGATGGTTTTATATATACTGTGATAAAGTCACTATCTCTGTATGCTGGAGTAGTGCAGTATGTGTGTTTGTGACGAGGATGGAGGTGATCAGGCCTGAATAAAGGTGTTATACCCGGCTGGTCATCCTCCCCTCGCATTGGGAATGAAGGGGTTAAACTTATTTGCCATGCATTACTGTGTTTGCCCTGTCCCAGCCGTTTTTACCAACATTTGCAGGCCATTCCCTGCATGCTGTATTAAAAGAAAATGTATTGCCTGCTATATTCTGTGGAGACACAAGATGGGAGTAGTGAGCACCACAGTAAGCACCGATTGAATTCGAGTGGCTGCGGTTAAGCCGTCTACTGTATGTAAAGCATGGATATCCATTCACTATTGGTTTGACCTGTAACCACAAGTCAATTGGATAAGTGATTTGCGGTTAGCGTTACCGATAGAATGTATCCGTTCCTCGGTTAGCTTTCTGACTTGAAAGGCGGCCAGTCAATTGATGTGAGAATTCGGTGAACTTGAGACCCGGAAGCCGGCATTTCAATTAGAAAGGCTAACCCGAGAACGGAAGCACCCAGCGCCCTGTTTTTTTGGAGTGAATATGTAATAAAACACAACATACGTTTACATGGAAAAATTGCAGTACAAATACACTCAGAACCTAATGTTTTAAAAAAGTGTGTAAACTGTGTGTTTAAACTGTATGGGCAGGACTTGTTCCTATAAGCCCGGGAAAAATTCCTTTGACCTGTAAATAGGTTGGGGGTGAATGAGCTGCGGGTATTTTATTCCTGACACTTCAAAGGGATTCCACTGACCAGGCACCCCTCAGAAGTGACAGGGATGAAAGACCACAGAGCACCCTAATGTATACATGGCCGGATTCCTAAGTAGTCGTAGATCCCAGGCCATTGACACCTTCGCGCCAAACCTCAGACTAAGAGTCGCCAGAAAGAGGGTGTACACCAGGTATGCTAAGTTGCCCGGGAGTCAAGCCGACACATGCGCTTTGCAAACCGGGAAGTCTTTTTGCCCGGTTTTGCAAACTGCGGGCAATGCGGCTATTGGTGGGTTAAATCTTCTCAGGATGGGGATTGGGTGCTCATGTTAAAGGTAGACAGGAATTGTCTGTAACTGTGCCTACCGAGCTATCCCTGGGGTGTTCGTGATTCTTGATCCATAATGTGAATACGCAAGACTTTGTTCCAGCTCAGCGGCAACCGGTCCCGGAGAGAAGGGGTTAATAACAACGTAACTAAGGTTTTGCCCCAAACTTCGGAATTCGTCAGCCCTGGTGACTCTTGAACGAATTCTAATGAATCTCTACGAAATTCTTTGAGGTGGCTGAGATATTAGATCGGCAAGTTGCACTCTGGCCACGGGACCTTTAAACCAAGACTGCATTTCCTGCGCTTGCATGCAAAGGACAATTTATTTAGTTCCCTTATCCCAGCAAGTGTTGTTTTAAGTGTATTCTGCAGATGTTGTGTTTGTCTATTAAGGAAATAAATCACAATTTATTTTGCAACTTGTTCTGTTCAATCGAGTACCCAGAAATATAAATGTGTTGGTAAAGTTGGTGTCCATCGTGACAGTGCTTTCCAGCATGCAGACAGTTAAATTCCTCCTGGCTAGCTGAACCTGTAGCTAATAAGCAGACAGAACTCCTGAGGGAACAGGGATTTTAAAAAACAGGCAGTCAGCTGCTTGCTCTGAAAGACTTTTCCCCAACCAGGAGGATACTGGTTGGTCTATCTACCTGTTCCAGAACCCGCAGACAGGTCAATAGGCTGTGGGGACTGCCCAGAAGGGTGCCTGGGACCTGCAGGACCCTGCGGCCATGAATAAGGTGAGCCACAGGGAATTAAGCTGCTAAGAAGGATTAACCTGGGACAAGGCTTGGACTTATCCAAGTCAGGAGAGAACTGGGAGCCAGTAGGTAAAATTACCTGCATGTGATGGTTTAGCATATTTTAGTTGGTATGGCGCTTAGCCCTCCGGCCGGTAGTTGGGAACCAACAACGTTGTAAGTTAAAGCTCCCAGAGGAGCAAGGCCTTTTATTTGGTGGTTGTTTTGTCACATGTAAATAAAATCCTGTTTAATGAACTCTACAGTTTCCTGCCTTGAATATGGGACAAAAGACCCTGCAACATGACTGGGATATCACAATACACAACAACAAAAGACAGCGGACTTGGATGCATTAATATTATGGCACATTCTTCAAAAATGAGACTTAACATGTTGCGAGTCAAAACATCCAAAGATCAATTTTTCCTCTCTCCTTTCAATATGCTTCCAATAATTTTGAAGAAGAAATGATAGATTTAGTGAAAATAATGGGAATCACTAACCTGGAATACATTCTTGACAACAAGGTTCCGGTCAAATTGAAGATCGACTGGAGAAAAATATCCTACAAAAAAAAAATGGAAGGACCAACTAGTACAAGGGGATGGATATTAGATATTGGATATTATGAAAATGACATTATTTTCCACAATTAGTTAAAACATCACAAGGGTTGGAAGGAGTGTAAGTACTTAGCAGCACTGTAACTTAAATGCAATGTTGACTAGTGAAATAATACAGAGGGGAAGGAATAGACTGCTAGCAAACTGCAGGAAAGGCAGAATCAGCCACTCCCCTGGAGCAAGTACATCCAACAAAAACATGAGAATTAAGACAATAAAATTGATGAGGAATTAAAATGGCATTGAAATTGTTTTTAAGAGAACCCCATATTATATATTTGGGGGTGCGCTTAATAGAGCAGACATAAATGTTAACAAAGACAATCAAGCCTGGCTAATTGACGTTCCAATAAGATATGAAAACAACAAGCACTGGAAACCGGAAATATTGAACAAATTGCCAAATATCAACACATGAACCAAGAAATAAAACAACTGACGAAGTGTGGTGACATTTTCTACTACGGATTCGTTTTGGGTTGCAGCGGAGTATGGCCCAAAGCTAATAACACTCTGGTAAATAAGTTAGGATGGATAAACAAAAAAACAAAAACTTTATGAAACAACTATGCTGTCCAGCTGTATAATGGATACCCTCAAACGTATACAATCATTCATGGACGAATAAAAGTAGGTACTTTACAGGTGAGCAGCAACACAACACTTGCACCAAAAAAAGTGTAAATACAAGTGTAGCCCTTTTTCTGAACCCTCCCAAAGCAACTGATGTGGCTCCAGGAGATCTGAGCCTCAGCTAGCTGGGAGCCTGGGGTAACACTCATACATTTACTTAGCGCAGCGCCTCCACTTACCGAGGATCCCCGTGATGCGAGATTCCCCTGGGCAAAAAATACATACACACACGTGATGCAACCAACTTTACTGTATTAACGATAATGCAGAGTAACCTCGCTCAGTGTTCCTACAAAGAGTTTAGCCTAAGGCGGGATCAGCGCCTGATGACCGGTGTTGGTGCACTTGATGATATAGTACCTGCCGAGCACTCCAGTGCTCGAATCTGCAACTACTTCGTAAAGGATCCGTCGAGTTCCGGCCCGACATCCAGGATCCACCGTCCGGGGAGACCCCACCAAGATGGCCTCTGCAGCCGCAACGAAGAGCAGCGCCCAACCTTCTGCACGGGTACGCAGCGTCAATGGAGTCCCTATCTGACTCCGTGAACTAACGTGACACTCGCTATACTATAGGCCGTCCCTACAGCACAGCAACCTTGAATGGCTTTAAGGGAAACTCCTAGGGTCTGCGGGGTAACCTATCCTATACAGGTGGGTCACTGACCCCCTGCACCCACACTACCTCTCCCTTCACCTCCCGGATCCCCTCTGACTAACTCAGCCTAACCTCTGCAGCCAACACACTGCACTCACTCGCTGTGCCTACCTGTCAGCGCTCACAGCACTACCAGCCGTGACACCGACAAGACTGCACCCTCACACACCTACGGGCAGAGTCCCTAACCTATGGACCCTCCTTCAGTACCTACCCCCTACCCTGGTGGGGATTGGGGCCTGCGGAACTACCTTACCTGGTGTAGGAGCCACTTGCTCCCTACACCCTTCCTCCCCCTTCCTGCTCCCAGCTTCAACTGCCAAACGTGGTCCCCGCAACATTGTAGCCTTCCTCCACAGGAGAAGCTGCAAAACCCTATTTGCTGGCTGGCTGCACGTGATGTGGGTGAAAGGGCAATCCCCAGAGGCTGCTGGGAATTGTAGTCCACTCAGGACCTCTTTAGCATTGGGACCGTGTGCGCTACCCTTACTGCGCCTGCGCAACCAACGCGCACGCTCGCGCAACCTGTCATGGCGGCCCCCGCTAGCCGGATGTGCCTCGGAGCGCTACATGGGGGGGGGGGGGTTCTCTGGGGCTGAAAAGAGACCGGGGTTACACAAGAATTCAGAGTATAAAATATACCAAAGAAATAAGAATAATCAGTGTCTGTGCTCAGCCCCAAAGAGAGGATCTTCCCGCGATCCTCAGAGTGACATATGAAAAAGAAAGATAGGGGGGCGCAAACGGGGGTCAGATGCAATATATGACCGTAATAAACACAGATGTAATAACACAGAGGTGATAGGGAATGCACAGAAATAGGGAATGCACAGAAAATGTACTCACACGGCCCTGTGTGGTACTATAAGT